>NC_080043.1:82080488-82259289 GCF_012489685.1 Lotus japonicus | reverse complement strand
CTCCTTCACATATTTATTTCATTTGGTAAACTCTAGTTCAGGTTTCCCTTCACGATACATCAACCCTAATCGTGAATAGGATTCTATTTACTTGACACAAGCTTAAAAACTTGGGCCTTACATTACTACCCTTCCAAAAAGAAAGTTTCGACCTCGAAACTTAAGGGTCAGTAAAAGTTCCGGATATTATTCCTTGATCTTTTCCTCTAAATCCCATATAGTACCATGAAATCAATCTTCTACTTAGTCACCATTCCAATTAAATCTCGACTTGAGCCTTAATACCTAGCACATCACGAGACTCATTCCCTAGAAGATCAACTCATAACCATACCCCAAGGGACTTAACTAGTCATTTATCATTCGATCCTTCAACCTTCCGAGATTTAACCGTTATCGTAACCGCTAACGCCACTAAATTTCTTATGCGTACATGAATCTCAGCTCACTAGGTCAACATTAGCCCTAGGATCCTCATTCAACTTAGTAGAATTCATTGGTTAACTCTAGTATACCTCATCAGAATCCATAACAAGGTTCCATTCACTCTTAGACTCTATGAAACTTGCCCAAATATAACGACTTCAAGTATTCATCTTAATACTAGCACTTTCCTTTCTGTATCTCAATCACCATCTCGTCAATCAACTTCTTAATCCCTCAATCAAGTTCTGAAAAACTTCGGGTCCTACACACCTTAGACAGAAATCCATAGATTTAAAACGTAAACCTTCACCAAGTTTGGTCCTCTAATGGCCCTTAACCCTTCAATACTTCTTAAGTGAATATCCATTTCTTAAAACTATAACTCCTTCGCTTACACAAACGACCTGATAAGTGTCGTCATGCTCTCACACTCATAACTTGATCTTGATATCCATAGTCATAACTTGTTATGCTAACATCCTTCAAATCTTATCACATGGTTCATTATGTCCGCAATCTCATAATCAACATCAATCGATTACCAACTTATAACCAACCTTAAAACTCTACACAACTCAGAATTTCTTTACTTCAAGATCTCTCTTATACTATACCTCAATGGTCTTAATCCGCAACTCATCTTCAGATCTCCAATCTCCTACTCGTACGTGATTCTCAACTCTCAAGGTAAATCTTAACCCTAAGATTCCAATCCAACTTAGTAAATCTCACTTAGTAATCTGAGCATATTTTCTTTGAAATCCATATCAACAACCTCAAGGATTCAACTTATGCTAAAACTTTCTTTTTCTAACTTAATCATTGATTCAACACTTTTCAAGTGAAAATTCATCTCTTAAGACTATAATGTCTCCACAAATTAATCATGCACTTAGCAAAACTTATTCCTCGAACTCGACTACAACAATCTAGTTCAAAGTTAATTCTTCTCAATCTTGCTACTATCAAGCTATCATCTATAACCTGATTAAATCCAACCTATTTGGTCTCTAACAATTCCACTCAGTAATCACATAACCTATGACTTCATAACTTCCGAGAAAATACCTAATATTTTTCCAACATTAAATCTCTTGACTTAGTCTACCTCTACTTGGAGTAATCACACGAACCAACCAATTAATGTCTATACGACAATCATCAACTTCCAAAGGTTCAAATCTTAATCTTGTACAATCAAGTGCTTAATACAAACTTTCCTCCCAAATTCAACTAATCTTCGATCAAATCAAGTTAATCTTACCAATCCTTCTATCAAAGTCCATAGCCAGCTGTGATTCCGAATATCACCCCCTCAATATTAAGTTGATCAGGCCTAATACATCGAAGGTGGAAATCTAGAAAAAGCCCACTGGAACAGTCAATGAGTTTCCTATCATCCAGTGGTCACATACACCCTGATGATAAATCTTCAATGATGTCGCTACGGAACTACACACCCTCGACATCATACGTATACTATCCATGAGGAATCTCTCTGAGATTCATTCTTCGGCTTCTACCTTCCTTATAATCGCATCGGCGCAATACTACTTTCTAGGCTTAGTGGGTTATTCTAAACCTCGTGTAACTTCTATAGTTAAGCCATTCGGCCAGGGCTTACCATCATATGCTTAGTTAAACAAACAGTTGGTACTTATCACAAGATAGTCTCTGGCACAACTATACAGTATGATTAAGCAATAACTTCAATCAATTCAAAGCGAAAAATCGCTTGCAGACAATCAATTTTCACTCTTTGCAGAGTCACACAACCTAGCACAGAAGACCTATTCCCCAACTGAAGGTATGAAAAACGGTAGAAAGGGGGGGTTTGAATAACGTTTTCAGAACAAAACTTCCACCTTAAAGATTTTGACAAATCTTTCGAGAACTTAAGTGCTAAAGATAAGAGATAGAAAAGCACACAAGGATTTTATCCTGGTTCACTTGATAAATCACTCAAGCTACTCCAGTCCACCCGTTAAGGTGATTTCTTCCTTCTTAGAATGAAGGCAATCCACTAATCAGGTAAGAGTTACAACTGCACTTGAAACCTACAAGTGACTAACAATTACACTGACTTAGCTCACACTAAGATTCACTCTCTTAGTCTTCTCTAGGATCAGATCAACCTTGATCTCCTAAAGGAACTAAACAAACTGTTTATCAAAGAATTGTTTACAAGAGATTTGCTTCTAAAAAGCTAATAGTAAACACTGAAGGTATGAAAAACGGTAGAAAGGGGGGGTTTGAATAACGTTTTCAGTACAAAACTTCCACCTTAAAGATTTTGGCAAATCTTTCGAGAACTTAAGTGCTAAAGATAAGAGATAGAAAAGCACACAAGTATTTTATCCTGGTTCACTTGATAAATCCCTCAAGCTAATCTAGTCCACCCGTTAAGGTGATTTCTTCCTTCTTAGAATGAAGGCAATCCACTAATCAGATAAGAGTTACAACTGCACTTGAAACCTACAAGTGACTAACAATTACACTGACTTAGCTATCACTAAGATTCACTCTCTTAGTCTTCTCTAGGATCCGATCAACCTTGATCTCCTAAAGGAATCACCACTAAGATTCACTCTCTTAGTCTTCTTAAGGATACTGACCTACCCGGTCCCTTAAGGAAAATCAAACAACTGTTTGAGGTTGGTGTTTACAAAGGTTTTGCTTCTAAATAAGCTGAGTGTAAACTAAATGAATTTCAGATGAAAGAAAGCTTAGAATATTTTGAATATGTCTTGCGCGTGTGTATTGCTTCTTCTTAGTTTCTTCGCCGCTTCTTTCAATCTTCAGCCTCTATATATACTCCAAGGATTAGGGTTGAGCGTTGCATGGGAAATGCTACCGTTGGAGGGAAGTTCTGGAAAATCCAGCTTCTGCTGTGGCTGAGAACGTTAGGTAGGTCGTCAGGAAGGTACACTTGCTTTTGTACTTGGATAGCGACTTGACCTTTTAACCTAGGAGACTTCTGATCAGGGGAATACTTCATATTGGAACTTGTGAAGCCGGTTGATCAGAGTCAGAGGGAAAGCACAGATCCTCTGACCATTGTATCTTCTGATTCTGAACTCAGAGGGAAGAACATGGCCTTCAGAGTTTCTTGCTTCTGGACTTCAGAGTTTCCACTATTCAGCTTCTGGACTTCAGAGTCTTCTACACCATCAGAACATCTGAACCTTCAGTGTTTCTTGGTTATCAGAACTTCTGGATCTTCAGAGCTTCTAGCGACTGAGTCCACATCAGAGTTTGTATAGCTTCAGAACTTCTGAAGCTTTTCCACTGTTCATACTGAACATGGTGAATGCGAAAGCGTTGCTTGGGTTACCCTTTATACACAGTGCTTCTGATTTGTGTGAGATTGAGTTGAGGTCAGAGCCTGTAAATAGCACACTCAGAAAAACACGTTAGAGTACCACAATTGTTCATATCAAAAGGTTAACTTGTAATCATCAAAACATAGAGTTGTACTACTAGATCAAAACTTGATCTTACAATCTCCCCCTTTTTGATGATGACAAAACTAAGATTTTTGATGAACAATTCTTAAACATTAAACTGAATTCACTCAGAGTTTAGAGATATAGAATAAGACTTATCCTGATGTGAATAGTTTATCTTGCTCATTCTGAATTCAAGTCACTGCTTGATTCTGAGCTTAGCTCCCCCTGAATCTAATACTTGATGAAAACGTTAGTAAAGTCTAGATTCTGAGCTAAAAAAAATATAAGAGTTCAGAGTGAGAAGCTTATGACATAGATGAAAAACGAATAATCAGAGCGCATAAGTGATCAGAGTCAGGGACAAGGTATCAGAGTCTTGGGTATCAGAGTCAACTTAGAATCACTTCAGAAGAAGTGAAATGTATTCCTTGTATTTGCCCAGTGACACATCTATGGTCATGAAGGTGGAACTCTTAAATTCTCCAAAAGAAAAATAAATCACACTAACACATCTTACACATCAAAAACTGGGTTTACTCCCCCTTTTTGTCATAAGCAAAAAGCTTGGGGTGTGAAAAACTTAGCTTGAAGTACAAGGTACTCCCCCTTAGAGAAGGTCTAAGTTTAAAAGAAAATGAAAACGAGGTAAGAATCAGAGTTAGGCGAAAATAAATAGAAGAGTTAATGCAAGGGATGAACGTTTACCACCGGTCAAGTGAGTAAATAGAAGGGTCAGTTACCAAGAACTTAACCTCGAGAAACTGTAATAGCATTAACTTTCAGAGAGAAAGTGAAGCCTATAAAAAGCGTTGGAGAGAAAGGTAAGCTTCACACCTCGAATAATTTTCAGTAAGAAAAAAAATGACATCATACAACGTAGCACTAGAAGAGCTGAGGAAGAAAGCCTTTGAAGAGGACTTGTTCCTGAACATCAGGCATCCAGAGGGTGCAACTACCATCGCGGAGCTGACAAGAACACTGCTGGAAGAGGACCTGCGTCCAGAGTTGGAGAGAGATCTGAAGGAATTTCTTGCCTTCGTGGAGGAGGTGCAAGAACTCAGCCGGCTTGAACTCAAGCTGCTGGAAGAGAAAGAGAGTTTGGAAGAGAAGCTCAAGACTTCATAAGAGATTCTGGAGAGGGATGAGCTAAAGATCAGGCTCAGCAACATCCAGCATGTACTGGAGCGTCTGGAGAAGGATAGGTCAGAGCAGCGCCAGGAGTGCAGAAGAATGAGGAGAGATCCTCCATTCTAGATTATATGATGTAAAGAAATATGATGTAAACACAAAACAATTATGAATAAAACGAGATTTTTGCAAACATATGTGACACACATATATATAAGGATATGCATATATAATCACAAACGAATAGAATAGAATAAGTAAATAAAAAGAAACAGAGTTTGAATAAAATAACGTTAAATAAAAAGAAGGAAAAAGAAGAGATCCTAAACTAAGGTTTGTCAGTGCGTCGCAGAAGTTCCATCATCATTTGCTTCATCTCAATCAGCATGGATTCATGAGTATCAAGACGTTGTTCCATGATGTCGAGTCTGGATGAGCTTGTCTGAGTAGAACTGGAAGGAACATTCTGAGCAGCTTGAGGATCTGGAATGGAAGCAGAAGCAGCAGGAGTAAACACAACTGGTGCAAGTCGTTCTGCCTCAGCCTCAGCTTCAAGACGCTCTGCATCAAGTCTGGCTTGTTCAGCTTGAGCTGCTGCTTGACGTGCAGCTTCTTCTGCCTGTTCTTGCTTTCTCTTGGCTTCTTCAATAGCTTCAAGAAGCTTATTTCTCTGTTCTAATTCGTGAAGAGCCACCCTTCTAGCAAGCCTTTGCTTTGCAGCCTCAACGCTCTGACTGCCCTCTGCATGCAGGAGCTGCATCATAATCGGAACTTGAGCCACTAGCCAAGTGCTCAGATTGTTCCACTCATCAGCCACATTTTCAGCATTCTCACTGAGATCAGTCTGACCGTGCACATTGCGGAGCCTCAAAGAGGCTTCATGATAGAAAATATTGATGCACTCAGAGAGAGATGTGGGTTGAAGGTGAGTATAGGGAATTATGGAGAGGTTGGGTGCAGGAGAGGCTGGGTGATTGCTGCTATGAGCTTCAGAGGCACCTTGTGGAGAACCAATGTTAATCATGGGAGCATTGGGTTCAGAGGTTCCAAGGTGAGGGTCTGAAGTTTCAACCAGAGGGTGAGGTGATCTAACCGAGGATTGGTTAGACACTGATTGTGCAGGTTCAGGGTCTGGTTGAATAGGCTCATGTTGGTCAGGGACAGGGTGAGCTTGTTGAACTAAGGGGTCTGCCTCTTGGATAGGATTAGCCAAGATAGGTTCATCTGGGTCAACTAGACGTTCAGGTCTAGGGCCAGGATATCTCCTAGGGCTTGGACAGGTAAGGTAATACTCTTCCAAGGCAGATACCTTTTCTTTTCTAACCTCCATGAATTTTCTAATTGATTCAGAGGTATTGGAGGGAGGAGAGTCAATAACATTGATTGGGAAGGATACAGGTGTAAAGGCTGTTGATGAGTCTGTATCCGTGGTTCTGGCAGCAGGACGTGCTGATGCTCTGGGAGCAGAGTGATCAGACGTTCTGGGTTGTGGTTCTGTTTGGTTGGGCTCAGGTTGGTCTTGGACGATTGGTTCAGAAGATAATGGGTCGTATGGAATGGTAAGGAGAGAGGTTGGATCTTCTGACCTAGAGGTTGGGTTCTGAAGCAAATTCCAGAGTGGTGCTTCAGTAGGAGAAGGTTGAAAGAAAGAGGATCTTGGGGAATGTGGTGGAGAGGTGGTTTGTGCGGCTGGTTGGGATTCAGGAATAGGAGTGAGTGGATTTGAGGAGTGTTGAAGCAAGGCAGAAATAGGAAGTGCATCAATTAAATTCAAATCATCATCAGAAGCAAGTGCAGGCTTACTTGAATGTGCTGATGATCGAGTCACTCTGGCAGGAGGTTCAGTCCTTCTGACCACTGCAGCAGCTGGTTCCACCCGAGTAGGCTTCACCACGATTCTGACTTTCTTCTTCTGCTTCTTCTTTGGAGGACCATCCTCACTATCACTGTCATCACCATCATCAGGCTTTCTCTTCGTCTTCTTGACCAGAGGGACATCAGATTCTTCAGAGGATTCTTCCAGAACCATCTTCCTCTGAGCTTTCTTCTTGGGAGGAGAAGGAAACTCTGGAGCTGGTGGTAGTCTGCTGACGAAATCATCAAGGTCAATTTCGAAACCTTGAGCCCTGAGGTCTTCAACATAGCATCTGATGGCTTCAGGATGGTCTTCTTGTGTCCACAGAGGGTAGTCATTCAGAGGCATCCTTCTGCTTCTGATGTCAGAGGATGTGTCTTCACGAGCAGGAGCAATCTTCTTCTGGATTAAGCCCATCTTCTTCAAGGAGTTTGCAGTGAAGACATCACTGACAATTGTGCTCAAATCCTCTGTGCAACCAGCATTGATCAAATCTTGCACCAAGTTGCTTTCAATGAGAAAGTCTGAGAGCAGCCTCCCAAAAGGGATATATTTGATTGCAGACTTGATGGAGGCGGTGGTGCGAGACTTCCGGATGCATTCCTTTAAGTAGGAGAACAGGAAGTAGGGAAGGCAGATCTTCTCCTTGTCTTGAATGAAGAACAACATCGCCTTCTGGTTGAAGTTGATGTAGTCTGGAGAACTGCCCTTCGGTCTCTGATTGATGCAGTTGAGCAGGATCTTGTGCCAGATTCTGAGTTTGGGGTGAAGGTCCATCACCTTGTAACTTGTCTTGCCCGGTTTGAAGGTGGTGTACAGGGCCTTGTTGACTTTGTCTTTGGTGCTGGGTTTCAGCTTGGATTCCGTCAGTTGGAACCGATACCCATAAGCAGTTTCTGCTCCTAGCAGATTCACGAATGACTTCTCAGTGATGATGATCTTCCTGCCAAGAATGTGAGAGACCACTTGAGTATCATCGCAGTCTGCGTGCTTCCAGAATTCCTTTACCAGTTTCTCATACACCGGTCCTCGAAGTCGATTGAAGTAGTTTCCCCAACCTTGAGCTTGGACTTCAGGACGAAGATCAAACCCATTTGCAGCCAGGTTGTCGAGGTCGAATCTCCATTCTGCTAGGACTTGGAGTTCCTCAGGAGCAAATACGCAGTGAACGGCACAGCCCCGTTCTGCAATTGGAACAATCTGCTCTTGAGCTTGAACTTGTTCTTGTGCCAGGTTTTCAGAGCCCCTTTGACCCGTTGCCAAACCAACTTCCATGTGAGGGAACTGAGGTGCATCTGCAGTAGATCTTCTGGTTTGTCTCACCATTTTGAAGAGGTTGAAGGTTTGAGGTAGAAGATGAAGTTTGAAGGATGAAGAGAGATCGAGAGAGAAATCAAGAAAGAGGCGGTTTTGAAAAGCAGAGAGTGCGAGAGTAAAAACCGGAAGTGAACGAGAACGTGTGTGTATAGTGGGTTTTATCAAATAACCGTTGTTGATTCAAAAAGCACTTTAAGATCAACGGCTGAAAATTAAAGATAGATAGTAACAGTAAAATACACAATCACACACAGGAGATAAGCATATCTACACGCAATCATAACAGACTGTCACACGGGCACAAGGAATTATGCATCAGAAATTCTGACACACGTGTTGTTGTCTCAGCTTCAGAGTCAGTACCAGTGGGCACACACACTCTGATTGAGTTACCTTCTGGACTAGACATCTTCTGATCAAGAAGTATCATAGTCAGAGGTTCTGATCCATCTTCACTCTGGACAAGAGTCCATGTTTAGATTTTTCAGAATAAAATTAAATCTATCCTCTGCTAAGGGCTTTGTAAAGATATCTGCCCATTGATGGTCAGTATCAACAAACTTCAGAAGAAGTACGCCCTTCTGCACATAATCTCTAATGAAGTGATATTTTACCTCAATGTGCTTTGCCCTTGAATGCAAGATAGGATTCTTGCTCAACGAGATTGCAGCAGTGTTATCACAATAAATTGGGATATTGCTCTCAAGGATCTGATAATCCTCCAGCTGATGTTTCATCTAGAGCATCTGTGTGCTGCATATTGCTGCTGAGATATATTCTGCCTCTGCAGTTGATAATGCAATGGTTGATTGCCTCTTGCTTGCCCATGAGACTAGATTGCTTCCCAGAAATTGACAGTTTCCAGAAGTACTTTTTCTTTCTGTTCTATCTCCAGCATAATCAGCATCACAATAACCTGAAAGCTTATACTCTGATGTTTTCTTATACATCAAGCCAAGGTTAGTGGTGCCTTTCAGATACCTTAGGATCCTCTTAACAGCAGTTAAGTGGGTTTCCCTTGGATCTGATTGGAAACGAGCACATAAGTGAACACTAAATAATATGTCTGGCCTAGATGCAGTTAAGTATAGAAGTGAACCTATCATTCCACGATAGAGCTTCTGGCATACTTTACCACTTTTATCTTCTTTCTCCAAAATGCATGTAGGATGCATTGGAGTCTTGGCCACTGTAGATTCCAGCATATTGAACTTCTTCAGAAGTTCTTTAGTGTACTTGCTCTGATGGATATATGTTCCTTCTGGTGTTTGATCAACTTGTATTCCCAGAAAGTACTTTAATTCTCCCATCATACTCATCTCAAATTCAGCCTGCATCATCTCAGAAAATTCTTTGCATAGAGATTGATTAGCAGAACCAAATATAATATCATCAACATAAATTTGCACAATTAAGATATCATCTTTATAAGTCTTGCAAAAAAGAGTTGTATCTACTTTACCCCTTACAAACTCATTCTCCAGAAGGAATGAGCTAAGTCTCTCATACCATGCTCTGGGAGCTTGCTTCAGACCGTAGAGTGATTTCTTCAATTTGAACACATGATCTGGTTTCTTTTCATCTTCAAAACCTGGGGGTTGATGAACATAGACTTCCTCTGAGATATAACCATTTAGGAAGGCACTTTTTACGTCCATCTGATGTAGAACTATGTTGTGATTTACTGAGAAGGAGATCAACAGTCTGATTGCCTCCAGTCTTGCTACCGGAGCAAATGTTTCAGTGTAGTCTATTCCTTCCTGCTGGCTGTAGCCTTGAGCAACTAGCCTTGCCTTGTTTCTGACTACTTCTCCTTTCTCATTTAGCTTGTTTCTGAATACCCATTTTGTTCCAATAATATGAACATTCTCAGGCTTCTTCACTAAGCTCCAAACATCGTTCTTGGAAAATTGATTCAATTCTTCTTCCATGGCCAGAATCCAATCCTTGTCCTGAAGAGCTTCATCTATGGACTTGGGTTCAATTAAGGACACCAATCCTTTCAGACTCAGCAAGGTCTCTTCAGAGGGTCTGAAGGCAGATCTGGTTCTGACTGGTTCATCTTTGTTGCCCAGAATCAATTCCTTAGGGTGAGCTGCAGTGATTCTGCTCTTCTTCAGAGTTTGTGAGTTAGAGGGACCAGCTTCTTCCTCTGGTTCATCTTCCTCTGGCTCAACTTCCTCTGGAGCTTTGCCTTTGTCAGAAACATTAATGCTTAAATCTGCAAACTTTTCAACTAGCTTTGACTGGTCAGAGTCAAGCTTATCATCAAATCTAACATGAATAGATTCTTCAATAATCTTAGCATCAGTATTATAAAATCTAAAACCTTTAGATCTATCAGAATAACCAAGTAATAGACAGTTAGAAGACTTAACATCAAATTTATGCAATCTATCCTTAGTATTGAGAACATAACAAACACAGCCAAAAGGATGAAAATAAGAAATGTTGGGTTTTATGTTCTTCCACAATTCATAAGGAGTCTTATTCAGAATTGGTCTCACAGAGATTCTGTTCTGAATGTAACATGTTGTATTTACTGCCTCTGCCCAAAAGTGCTTAACCATGCCAGTTTCTTGGAGCATGGTTCTAGCCATCTCCTGAAGAGTTCTGTTCTTCCTCTCAACAACACCATTTTGTTGAGGGGTTCTGGGACAAGAGAAATCATGTGCAATTCCATAGGAATCAAACAGACTCTCAAACTTATCATTCTCAAACTCTCCACCATGGTCACTTCTGACACGCACAATCCTACAAGCCTTCTCGTTTTGCACTTGAGCAATGAAGGTAGAGAACACAGCATGAGACTCATCCTTGCGGGTTAGAAACTTTACCCATGTCCAGCGGCTATAGTCATCAACGATAACCATCCCATATCTCTTGCCACCTATAGACTCAGTTTTCACTGGTCCAAAAAGGTCGATATGCAGAAGTTCCAACGGCCTTGAGGTTGAGACAACATTCTTTGCCTTGAAAGGGACTTTTGTGAATTTGCCTTTCTGACATGCTTCACAAAGAGCGTCTGAAGCGAACTTCAGATTGGGTAAGCCCCTGACAAGGTTTAGCTTGCTCAGCTGAGAAATCTTTCTCATACTGGCATGCCCTAACCGTCTATGCCATACCCACTGCTCTTCATTAACAGACAGAAGGCACTTCACATTCTGAGCCTCCAACTCAGATAATCTGATCTTATAAATGTTGTTCTTCCTCTTGCTGTTAAACAGAACAGAGCCATCGATCTGACTTACAGCCCGGCAGGACTTTTGATTGAATATAACATCATAACCCTTGTCAGCTAATTGACTTATAGACAATAAGTTATGTGTTAAGCCGTCTACCAATAAAACATTATCAATGCATGGACTACTATCTACACAAATAGTACCAGTACCAATAATTTTACCCTTTTCATTTCCTCCGAAGCCAACTTCGCCTCCAGGCTTAAGTTTCAGCTCTCGGAACATACGCTTTTCTCCCGTCATGTGACGCGAGCATCCACTGTCCAGATACCATGATTGGTGTTTCAGTGGAGCTATCAAGGATATCTGCAACATAGATAATTTTGTCCTTAGGTACCCACTTTCTGGGTCCTCTTTTGTTAGTTACCCCAGAGGTTCTGATCACCTTGGGTGTCTCAACATAATATTTAAAAGGAATATTTGCATGATATTTAGTCATAGAGAAAGATCCCTTTTTAAGAGGGTTTTTAGCAACTTTAGCAGGTACAGGATCAGGCAATATGGTACCAGAGGGAACAAAGCATTCATACAAGGATTTAGCTTTAGACACAGAAGGCTCATTTCTAATTGGTTTAGAATAGCCAATGCCATGCATTCCATTTCTGCTTACGCCATAGATCATTGAAGCCATTAAGCTTCTATCCACGCTTTTAGCTAGGAATCTTTGAAAGGACTTTTCATACTTAGATTCATTTCTACAATCAGAAGCATCACAGGCAACAATTTCTTCTAACTTAGCAATCTGGTTCTTAAGCACAGAGTTAGAATTTACCAAAGCATGATTTTCATTTTTCAAATCTGAAATAATTTTCTCATGTTCAGAAGGAGTCTTGGAGACAGCAGATAAGTTCTTTTTCAACTTTTTATGCTTAGACAATAAAGAGTTATACTTATCCATGATATCAGACAAAGCATGTTTCAGTTCAGAGGTAGATAAAGAAGCAAATACCTCATTTTCATCGTCTGAGTTAGGATCTCCTTCTGATTCTGAGTCAGAGTCAACAGCTTCCATTGACTCTGATCCTTTGTCTTTGACAATGGCCATGAGTCCTTGGACTTCACCATCAGAGTCAATATCCTCTGACTCTGATACATCGAATGTCACCATCAGACTCTTCTTGGTCTTGAAGTGCTTCTTTGGCTTCTTGTCTTTATTCAACTTTGGACAATCACTTTTGTAGCGCCCAGATTCTTTGCACTCAAAACATGTGACTTCCTTGATTGAAGACTTCTTCTGGCCTGAGGACTCATACTTTCCTTTTGCCTTTCCAGAGCCTTTGAACTTGCTCTGCCTGTGCTTCCAGATGCGGTTGAGTCTCTTGGAGATCAGAGTCAGCTCATCTTCATCAGAATCTTCTGATGCTTCTTCAGATTCTTCTTCTTCAGCTTGAAGAGCCTTTGACTTCTCAACCTTAGCCTTTTCAGATTTGGATTTCAAGGCTATGGACTTTTTCCTCAGATCTTGCATCTCTGAGCGCTTCAGCTCATGGCATTTCAAAATGCTGATGAGTTCTTCTAAACTCATATTCTCAACGTCTCTCGTGAGCTCTATTGAAGTCACCAAAGGCATCCAACTTTCAGGAAGACACCTGATGACCCTTATGACATGATCTTTTGTTGTCTAGCTCTTGTTGAGAGGTCGTATGCCAGCTACAAGCAATTGAAATCTGGAGAACATTTCTTCAATGGACTCATTTGGCTCCATGATGAAGGATTCATACTTTTGGATCAAAGACAATGCCTTTGATTCTTTGACTTTCTTGTTTCCTTCATGAGACATCTTCAGAGATTCAAAAATGCCTTTAGCAAACTCACGATCTGTAATCTTCTGGTACTCTTCATAGGAAATAGCACTTAGAAGAATTGCTCTTGCTTTGTGATGTTGTGAGTACAGCTTCTTTTGATCTGCAGTCATCTCTGACCTTGGGATCTTCTTGCCATCTGCATCAACTGGACGCTCGTAGCCATCCACAATAATATCCCAGAGATATGCATCGAAACCCAGAAAGAAACTTTCCAGTCTATCTTTCCAATATTCGAACCTTTGACCGTCGAACATAGGAGGCTTTGCATTGTAACCATCTCTTTGAGTTTCACTGGTGGTGGCAGCCATTGTTTTTCACACCGGCCCGGATCACTGAACACTGTTAGGTGTGGTAATCAGAACTTGCGCTCTGATACCAATTGAAGGTATGAAAAACGGTACAAAGGGGGGGTTTGAATAACGTTTTCAGTACAAAACTTCCACCTTAAAGATTTTGGCAAATCTTTCGAGAACTTAAGTGCTAAAGATAAGAGATAGAAAAGCACACAAGTATTTTATCCTGGTTCACTTGATAAATCCCTCAAGCTAATCCAGTCCACCCGTTAAGGTGATTTCTTCCTTCTTAGAATGAAGGCAATCCACTAATCAGATAAGAGTTACAACTGCACTTGAAACCTACAAGTGACTAACAATTACACTGACTTAGCTATCACTAAGATTCACTCTCTTAGTCTTCTCTAGGATCCGATCAACCTTGATCTCCTAAAGGAATCACCACTAAGATTCACTCTCTTAGTCTTCTTAAGGATACTGACCTACCCGGTCCCTTAAGGAAAATCAAACAACTGTTTGAGGTTGGTGTTTACAAAGGTTTTGCTTCTAAATAAGCTGAGTGTAAACTAAATGAATTTCAGATGAAAGAAAGCTTAGAATATTTTGAATATGTCTTGCGCGTGTGTATTGCTTCTTCTTAGTTTCTTCGCCGCTTCTTTCAATCTTCAGCCTCTATATATACTCCAAGGATTAGGGTTGAGCGTTGCATGGGAAATGCTACCGTTGGAGGGCAGTTCTGGAAAATCCAGCTTCTCCTGTGGCTGAGAACGTTAGGTAGGTCGTCAGGAAGGTACACTTGCTTTTGTACTTGGATAGCGACTTGACCTTTTAACCTAGGAGACTTCTGATCAGGGGAATACTTCATATTGGAACTTGTGAAGCCGGTTGATCAGAGTCAGAGGGAAAGCACAGATCCTCTGACCATTGTATCTTCTGATTCTGAACTCAGAGGGAAGAACATGGCCTTCAGAGTTTCTTGCTTCTGGACTTCAGAGTTTCCACTATTCAGCTTCTGGACTTCAGAGTCTTCTACAACATCAGAACATCTGAACCTTCAGTGTTTCTTGGTTATCAGAACTTCTGGATCTTCAGAGCTTCTAGCGGCTGAGTCCACATCAGAGTTTGTATAGCTTCAGAACTTCTGAAGCTTTTCCACTGTTCATACTGAACATGGTGAATGCGAAAGCGTTGCTTGGGTTACCCTTTATACACAGTGCTTCTGATTTGTGTGAGATTGAGTTGAGGTCAGAGCCTGTAAATAGCACACTCAGAAAAACACGTTAGAGTACCACAATTGTTCATATCAAAAGGTTAACTTGTAATCATCAAAACATAGAGTTGTACTACTAGATCAAAACTTGATCTTACAAACACAATGAATTTCAGATGAAAGAAAGCTTAGAATATTTTTAATATGTCTTGCGCGTGTGTATTTCTTTTTTTCTTGCCGCTTCTTTCAATCTTCAACCTCTATATATACTCCAAGGATTAGGGTTGAGCGTTGCATGGGAAATGCTACCGTTGGAGGGCAGTTCTGGAAAATCCAGCTTCTGCTGTGGCTGAGAACGTTAGGTAGGTCGTCAGGAAGGTACACTTGCTTTTGTACTTGGATAGCGACTTGACCTTTTAACCTAGGAGACTTCTGATCAGGGGAATACTTCATATTGGAACTTGTGAAGCCGGTTGATCAGAGTCAGAGGGAAAGCACAGATCCTCTGACCATTGTATCTTCTGATTCTGAACTCAGAGGGAAGAACATGACCTTCAGAGTTTCTTGCTTCTGGACTTCAGAGTTTCCACTATTCAGCTTCTGGATCTTCAGAGTCTTCTACACCATCAGAACATCTGAACCTTCAGTGTTTCTTGGTTATCAGAACTTCTGGATCTTCAGAGCTTCTAGCGACTGAGTCCACATCAGAGTTTGTATAGCTTCAGAACTTCTGAAGCTTTTCCACTGTTCATACTGAACATGGTGAATGCGAAAGCGTTGCTTGGGTTACCCTTTATACACAGTGCTTCTGATTTGTGTGAGATTGAGTTGAGGTCAGAGCCTGTAAATAGCACACTCAGAAAAACACGTTAGAGTACCACAATTGTTCATATCAAAAGGTTAACTTGTAATCATCAAAACATAGAGTTGTACTACTAGATCAAAACTTGATCTTACACCAACAACTCCCGAAAGACTCGACAAGCTCTGATACCACAATGTAACACCCCGATTTCGGTGGCGTCACTTTAGGAACCAAAATAAACTTAATGCAGAAAAAACGTGAATATTTTTTTTTAATAATAACTAAGACAGGACTGAATTAAATAAAACCCAAATGCGAAAAGCAATAGAACTAATATACAATATATAAACAGCCCCCGCTGTAAGTAACAACCTCGTCACGAGTAACCTCCAGTGACGGAAAGAAAACTGTAACGCCCGTAGGCAATATGTACAAACCAAATAAAAAGGTGAAGTGTCCGCAACACCATCCCTCAAAACTGAGAATAAGTCAGCCCAGATGGCCTAAAACAAGACCTCCTAAGTCCAACCAACTCCCTGTGATTCCCGTAAAGAAACCACACAAAAAGCTATAGGTGGGAAACTACCCTGTTCCCAAAGGAACAAATGATGTTCAGAGCTAGGACTCTACTCCTACACTAATCCCATCTCGAGGAGCTCACACTAACACTCAATCCTACATGCTAGCATGATCGTCGTCCGAATTCGAAATCCAGAACGACCTAGTCTACATACACCATCCGTCCTCCTCTCGCAACCGCGATACGCTCCAGTTCCTGCATCTCAACCCTAGTTCCTCCCGAAGGATGAACCATCATGAATCAGCCCGCCAAAGACATCTGACAAAGGGCGTTTGTTCGCCAAAGCACACACAGAAGACGCGAGGGTCAACTCCAAAGAATTATATAAATAATACCACCAATAGATACCATTAAAAGATTAGCCACTTAGGCTTATAACTAGGGATAACCTCCTAGGGTTGCATTATTCCACAAAGAATATAACGACAGTAAAACACAGTTAACATGCATCAAGTAGAACTAACAAGTATCAAACACACTCATCAACTAAGTCAGTATGCATGTCGCATGAAATGATATGCAGGTTAACCCAGTCAACCAATATGCAATCCGGAACGGATGGACATCAACGGATCAGCCCTAGCACCAGCCACGGTGGGACCATTTCGGCCCGCGTACCTCTTACTCCAACATCAGCGGTAGTCAGATCAGCCGTAACCCGTAGGTCTGCCATTTCGGTCTGCTACAAGAGACGTCTACAGACGCTCTTACACGGAAATCCGGGTCTTATGACCATTTTGGAATCCGACGAGGTCCAGAGTACGTCCTGTGTTAATACCCCATTAATGTTGCATGAATGCAGGATGATTAGTCAAACAACGTCTCCGAATCTCACTCGACATGTCGCCACGTGTTCTAGCTAAATTAAAGTCTCTAAAAGCTTACCCTAAGGTAAAGTCGATTCTGCGACAAAAGACACTTCTTTCCACAACACACATTCTCTCATGATGATCTCCAAATCATCCGACTCATCTCAATCCGATGGTCACAACTGCTCAATGAGCAAGAGTATCAACATACTCGGGAACTATCAATTCCCCGGACTTATCCCCAGGATAGCCCAACAACATAGCTGCTCCAACAGCACAATAACAAACGCTGCTCCAACAGCACCACAACATCTACATACTCGAAGCCTCTCAACTTTCTCAACACTGGGATCCGACGACACTTCTCGTTTTCCAAAACTAAGATTTGACTTCCACGCCTTCCTTTCGAGTTTATTATCATTAATTAAAGATTTAGAGGTTGTTTAATGTCTTATGAGTTTTCTTTACAAAATACTATCCTTTTAGTCTTATCGCAAATCATATAAGCTCTCGGGATCTCCAAATCCCCAAATGACTCCAGAGAATGTCTCGATCCATAAACATCATAACAAGGCCCGAATCTCATTCGTCCTATCAAGCTTTCTCAAAACTCTCAAAATAAAATCGGCATGACCTGCCCGCTATTCTCACCATTCAGAAACTCAGATTTCATTGCAAAAGCATAAATAACTCAGCACAATCAATCAACATGTCATATATCAACATATTAAGCAATAACCACATAGCACTTAGCATATAAGCATGCACCACACATCCTAAGGTACCCACTTAGCACATAGCATGTAAGTCAATCATAAAAAACATAGTAGTAGATGCATCATCTACATTGTCAGCCGAAGCCTCAGAAAACATTTTTTCAATCAAACACAAACAAGTGCATAAACAGTAAATCAATGTCGAAAGCATCGACCCTAAGCATTAACTAGAGATTCAGTGAGATGCCCTCACCTGCAGATTCTCCAGGATTATCTTCTAACTCTTCCTCACAAGCAAAGCGTTGCTCCTCAGGAAATTCCTCAAAAGTTCCTTTAAAGCAAAGTCACAGAAATACTATCAGAATCTATCGAAAACTAAGCTATCGATACTTACTAAGGTTACACGAAGTAATCTATACTCTAAGGTACGATAATGTAGCGCGAAAGACAAGTTTTCGGAAAAGGAAATTTTCCTCCTCCCCCCCTAATAGGTTCGGCCACTTTTCACAATTATGGGGCTCGATTTTTCTTCGATCAAACTTGGTTCCTATGCTATCATTAGCCGTAACTAAGGGTATTCTGAACTCGGAAAAATTATCGGATCAAAAACTGTCGCAGGGGTATTTTGGTCATGATTTTTAACTTAGAAATTTCAAAACTGAAATCCCAAAAACCAAATTTGACAGGGACGTTACTAACGACGTTTATGACAACTAATCCTACTAGCACTAAGCTAAGGCGATAGTTTTCAGCCTAAAGGTTGAAGCTTTACTCCAAAAATGGGTATTTAAGGCTAAAATTGATTCCGGCGGAATTCCGGCGACATAACGGAAAATCTAACCCGGCAGAAGTGATCTTGGGCACATAAAGAAGAGGTTTAGAATCAGAAATGAAAGATTCAGGATAGTTTTGCAAAAACCCATAAACTATCAGCTCAGAAAAGTCTACAGAAAAGCTATGGAAAAAGCGATCAGAGGTAAGGATTAGCGACTATACCTCGAAACCTTGAAGTAGCAACTGATTGATCGACGATCAAGCAAACGATGAAGAAAAACTCTTCTTCCTTCTTCCTTGTTCTTGGTCGCGGTTTTGGGAGAGAAAATGGAGGAGAATTTGTGTTTTTCTTCCTTTCTTTGCTATATATAAAGATGGAAATTCGCGGGAAAATGAAAGTTTCGCGAATCTGATTTTTCCGGCGTCATTCTCCGTGAATTCTAAGATATGTTTTGGCAAAAGAATTCCAAAACTAAAAAGATGTCTCATTGTATTTTTGGCAACTAATGCATAGTCGGTGTAAAACTATTTTACCCGATAAGTTGCTTTTTGCATCGAATGTCGGAATGGAAAACTTCCTTCTGAAGAAAGATTGAAATCATCAAGAGAAATGGGTGTACGCGTGTAGAATCTTCATTTGAAGCTCTGAATAGAAAAAGTCTTCATTGTCGGTTGATTCTAGGGTTTTGAAATACCAGGGATTCGGTTTCGGCAAACTTCCGATGATTGGAATCGGACGTTCGTAGATCCTAGAGTTTCGCCTCGAAACGATTTTGATATATGGAAAAAGAGAAGTTCTAACATTTCTCTGAAGATTTTTGGACTAAAATCCTACAGTGTTCCAAGGGTGGAACATAGTGTTATTTCCTAAGATTCTTGTCCTAGGTTTTTAAAGCGAATATTAGTCGTGCTATAACTTAAATCGACTTCGATACAATCCTCAGACTTTTCCTGAACTTTCTCCTTCACATATTTATTTCATTTGGTAAACTCTAGTTCAGGTTTCCCTTCACGATACATCAACCCTAATCGTGAATAGGATTCTATTTACTTGACACAAGCTTAAAAACTTGGGCCTTACACTATACAACTGTATATGAAGTTCTTGTTTACAAAGAGAATGCTTCTAAAAATCTTATAGTAAACACAATGAAATTCAAGATGAAAGAAAGCTTAGAAGGTTTGAATATTTTTTGCGCGTGTGTAAGTGCTTCTAGCCGCTTCTTTCAATCTTCAGCCTCTATTTATACTCCAAGGATTAGGGTTTGAGCGCTGCATGGAAATGCTACCGTTGGAGGGCAGTTCTGGAAATTCCAGCTTCTGCTGTGGCTGAGGATGTTAGGTAGGTCGTCAGGATAGTACACTTTGCTTTTGTACTTTGGATAGTGACTTGACCTTAACCTCGTAGACTTCTGATCAGAGGAGCGCTTCGTGTTGGAACTTGTGAAGCTGATTGATCAGAGTCAGAAGGAAGCTTGGATCCTCTGACCGCTGTACCTTCTGATCTTCACTTCAGAGGATCGGTACATGGTCTTCAGAGCCAGTTGCTTCTGGACTTCAGAGTCTTCACTCTTCAGCTTCTGGATCTTCAGAGTCTTCTACACCATCAGAACTTCTGAGCCTTCAGAGTCTCTGGGTTGTCAGATCTTCTGGATCATCAGAGCTTCAAGTGAGCTGAGTCCTTATCAGAGCTTGATTTTCTTCAGATCTTCTGAAGCTTTTCCATTGTTCAGACTGAACATGGAGAATGCGAAAGCGTTGCAAGGATCACTCTTTAAGCACAGTGCATCTGAATTGTGTGAAATTGTGACAAGGTCAGAACCTGTTAAGAGCACACTCAGAAAACACGTTAGAGTACCATAATTGTTCATATCAAAAGATTAACTTGTAATCATCAAAACATAGAGTTGTACTACTAGATCAAAACTTGATTTTACAATCTCCCCCTTTTTGATGATGACAAAACTAAGATTTTTGATGAACAATTCTTAAACAATAAACTGAATTCACTCAGAGTTTAGAGATATAGAATAATACTTATCCTGATGTGAATGGTTTATTTTGCTCATTCTGAATTCAAGTCACTGCTTGATTCTGAGCTTAGCTCCCCCTGAATCTAATACTTAATGAAAACGTTAGTAGAGTCTAGATTCTGAGCTAAATAATATAAGAGTTCAGAGTGAAAAACTTATGACATAGATGAATTAGAACAATCAGAGCGCATAAGTATTCAGAGTCAACGGACTTAAGGTATCAGAGTCTTGGGTATCAGAGTCAAACTAATATCACTTCAGAAGAAGTGAAATGTATTCCTTGTATTTGCCCAGTGACACATCTATGGTCATAAAGGTGGAACTCTTAAATTCTCCAAAATAAAAATAAATCACACTAACACAGCTTACACATCAAAAACTGGGTTGTACTCCCCCTTTTTGTCATAAGCAAAAAGCTTGGGGTGTGAAAAACTTAGTTTGAAGTACAAGGTACTCCCCCTTAGAGAAGGTCTTAGTTTAGAAAAGATGGAGAAGAATTAAAAAAAAAACTGATTAAAAAGAAAACAGGAATTTAATGAAATGAATGAATGAATGTATATGCAGATTATTGACCACCGGCCACGGGAGTAAAGAGAAGCTTCAGTTACCAATAACTTATCCTCGAGAAACAGCTTCGGCAATTACTTCTGCAGACTTAACGTAGCTTATAAAAGGCAGTTAATCCACAAAGGTAGTCTTCACATCTCATTTCACATATCATTCTTTGAGCATAGAATAGCAATGGCATCATTCACAGCATGCATCGAGCAGGTGAGGATCAAGGCCTTTGATGAAGATCTCTACATGAATATTCGCCATCCAGAGGAACCGAGCATCTACAGCTTAACAAATCAGCTAATAGGAATGAGCCTGAGTCCAGAGATGGACAGCATCAGCAGAGGCTTCCTTAGCTTCATTGAAGAAGTGCAGCTTTGCTTCCAGAGGGAGCAGGAGCTATATGAGGAGATCAGAGCCATTGAATCAGCACTGGAGACCGTGGCAGAGAGTCTTGAGAGGCAGGAGTTGCGCCAGAGCTTGGTTCTCTTAGAGCATAGTCAGCATCGTCTGGAGCTTGAGAAAGCAGCGATGCGAAGGCAGTGTAGAGAGTTGAGGAAAAATCCTCCATTTTAAATTATGCAATGCAATGTATGAAACATTTTATGAATTAATAAAAAGAGATTGTTGGTTAATTAATGCATATGACTGAAAGGAGTTTTAATGATGGACACATAGTATGCGACACATAATAAAACGATAACTAAAGAAACAAAATAAAGATAAAATAAATCAGGGAAAAAAATAAGTATATAGATAAAAAGAAAAGAAAATGACAAGAAGTCCTAAATCTAGGGTTTGGCAGTGCGACGCAGAAGTTCTTGAAGAGCTTGATTCATGTTGAGCAGGATAGCATCATGAGAGTTCAGACGTTGTTCCAAAATGTCGAGTCTGGAAGAGCTTGTCTGTGCAGAAGTAGAGGGAACATCCTGAGCAGAGTGAGGAGTTTGAGCCTCAGCATGTGCAAAAGGCACTGGAGTAAGTGCTTGACATCTGATAGCTTCAGCTTCAGCTTCAAGCCTTTCTGCTTCTAACTTGGCATTTGCAATCCTCTCAGCTTCTTGGCGTGCAGCTTCTTCTACTTGTTATTTCTTTTTCTTTGCTTCCTCAACAGCTTCATGTAGCTTATTTCTCAGCCGTTGTTCGTGCAGAATCACTCTTCTATTGAACCGCTGCCTTGCAGCCTCAATCCTCTGATCCCTTGCCGCAGTGAGAAGACTCATCATAGAGGGAACTTGAGCAATTAGCCAATCACTCAGACGATTCCATTCATTAGCAACAGAGTCAGGATTCTCACTCAGATCAGTGTGACCTTCTACGTTACGAATCATCAGTGAAGCTTCATGACTAAAGACACTGATGCACTCAAGAAGGTTGGTTGGCCTGAGGTAGGTGAAGGGAACAATGGAAATATTGGTTTCAGGAGAGGTTGGGTGATTGCTGCTATTGGCTTCAGAGGCACCTTGAGGAGAACCAATATCAAATGGTTGTTCATTGGAAGTATGGTGCTCAAGGTTTGGTTCAGAGTGTTCAACCTGAGGATGTGGTGATCTAACCGAAGAGTGGTTAGACACTGAGCTTTCTGGTTCTGGTTGAACAGATTGAATGAAAGGGTCTGCTTCTTGTAAAGGGTCAGCCTGAATAGGATGATCTGGGTCAACTAGACGTTCTGGTCTAGGTCCAGGGTATCTCCTAGGGCTAGGTACTGTGAGGTAATACTCAGGAATGGCAGACTCTTTCTCCTTCGCAATTTGAATAAATTTGCGATTAGATTCAGAGTTGTTGGAAGGTGAGGAGTCAGCAACATTGGTAGGAAAGGATACAAAAGTATAAGGAGTTGAAGAATCTGTATCAGCAGTTCTACGATCAGGACGTTCTGATGCTCTAGGGACAGAGTGATCAGACGTTCTGGGTTCAGGTCCAGATTGATCGAGAATAATGGGTTCAGAGGTTAATAGGTTGTATTGGATGGTAATGGGTGAGGTTGGATCAGAGGGTCTGGAAGCTTGGTTCTGAAGCAAGTTCCAAAGAGGTGCTTCATGTGGGGAAGGTTGGAAGAATGAAGACCTTGGTGAATTAGGTGGAGAAGTGGTTTGTGCAGCTGGTTGGGACAGGGATAGGAGTGAGTGGGTTGGAAGAGCGTTTAAGCATAGCAGAGATTGGGAGTGCATCAAATGAACTTATATCATCATCAGAATCAACAATAGCAGACTTACTTGATGATCGCACTAAAGACCGAGTCACTCTGACAGGAGTCTCAATCCGTCTGATCACTTGAGCAGCCGGTTCCACACGAGTAGGCTTCTCCATGATTCTGACTTGCTTCTTCTTCTTCTTTGGTGGAGGAGGACCATCATTATTATCACCATCAGGGGGAGCATCTTGCTTGGTGGCGTCCTCGTGCTTCCTCTTAGGCTTGTCAGCCTTTTCCTTCTTCTTCTGAGCAGCATCAGAGGGGTCAGACTCTTCAGAGGATTCCTCCAAGATGATCTTTCTCTTAGTTTTCCTCTTGGGAGGAGAATCAAACTCAGGAGCTGGTGGCAATCTTCTGAAGAATTCATCCACATCAATCTCATAGCCTTGTTGCTTCAAATCATCAATGTAGCACAGAATGGCTTCTGGATTGTCTGCTTGAGACCACAGAGGATAATCTGCCAGAGGGATTCTGCTTCTTCTGACTTCATCAGAAGTATCTTCATGTGCAGGAGCAATCCTTTTCTGAATCAGCCTCATCTTCTTCAAGGAGGTGGAAGTGAAGACATCACTAACAATCATGGTCAGATCCTCTGTGCAGCCAGCCTTTGTCAGGTCTTCTACAAGCTTACTCTCAACAAAGAGATTTGAGAGCAGTCTTCCAAGGGGAATGTATTTGATAGCAGACTTCTTGGAAGCAGTTGTTCTTGATTTCCTGATACACTCCTTGAGGTAGGAGAACAGGAAGAAAGGGAGACAAATCTTCTGATGATCTTGGATGAAGAAGAGCATTGCTTTCTGGCTAAAATTGATGTAGTCAGGAGAGCTGCCCTTAGGTCTTTGATTGATGCAGTTGAGTAGAATCTTGTGCCAGATTCTCAGCTTTGGATGAAGCTCAACAACCTCGTAGTCACTCTTGCCAGGTTTGTAAGTGGTGTAAAGAGCTTTGTTGGTCTCCTCTTTTGTTTTGGGTTTCACCTTGGATTACGTCAGTTGGAATCTGTAACCTCTGCCAGTGTGCTCACCCAGAAGATCAACAATCGACTTCTCAGTGATGATGATCCTTCTGCCAGCAATGTACGAAACTACCTGAGTATCATCACACTCAGCGTGTTTCCAGAATTCCTTGACCAATTTGTCATACACGGGTCCTCGAAGCCTGTTGAAGTAATTTTCCCAGCCTTGAACACGGACTTCAGGACGAAGATCATACCCATTTGCAGCTATGTTGTCTAGATCGAATCTCCACTCAGCAAGAACTAGTAATTCTTCAGGAGCAAAAACGCAGTGAACGGCACAGCCCCGTTCTGCAATTGGAATCATCTGCCCTTGAGCCGGAGTTTGAGTTCTTTGAACTTCAGGACCTGCCTGTCCTGTAGCCTGACCAACTACCATCACTGGAAACCGAGAACCTTGGGTTGCTTCACCTCTGTTTACTCTCACCATTGTTGAGCGGTTGAAGGTTTTTTGGGTAGAAAGGAAGATGATGAATAGAGAGAGAGAGAGAGAGAGAGATCGTGGAGATAAGGGTTTGAAAAACTAAAGAGAGAGAAGGTAAAACCGTAAGTGTAGGAGAACGTGTGTGTATAGTGAGTTTTTAAAAGTAACCGTTGTTGATCAAAAGCAATTTAAAAATCAACGGTTAAAAATTAAAGACATCATGGTAACAGTAAATACACATATCACACGTAGGAGAGAAGCACATCAACACTCATTACGACAGACTGTCACACGGGCACAAGAAACTATGCATCAGAGATACTGACACACGTTTACTGTCTCAGCTTCAGAGTCAGCACCAATGGGTACATAAACTCTGATTCAGTTACCTTCTGGACTAGACATCTTCTGATAAAGAAGTATCATAGTCAGAGGTTCTGATCCATCTTCATGCTTGACAAAAGTCCATATTCAGATTTTTCAGAATAAAATTAAATCTATCCTCTGCTAAGGGCTTTGTAAAGATATCTGCCCATTGATGGTCAGTATCAACAAACTTCAGAAGAAGTACGCCCTTCTGTACATAATCTCTAATGAAGTGATACTTTACCTCAATGTGCTTTGCCCTTGAATGTAAGATAGGATTCTTACTCAATGAGATTGCAGCAGTGTTATCATAATAGATTGGGATATTGCTCTCAAGGATCTGATAATCCTCCAGCTGATGTTTCATCCAGAGCATCTGAGTGCTGCATATTGCTGCTGAGATATATTCTGCCTCTGCAGTGAATAGTGCAATGGTTGATTGCCTTTTGCTTGCCCATGAGACTAAGTTGCTTCCCAGAAATTGACAATTTCCAGAAGTGCTTTTTCTCTCTGTTCTATCTCCAGCATAATCAGCATCACAATAACCTGAAAGCTTATACTCTGATGTTTTCTTATACATCAAGCCAAGGTTAGTGGTACCTTTCAGATATCTTAGGATCCTCTTAACAGCAGTTAAGTGGGTTTCCCTTGGATCTGATTGGAAATGAGCACATAAATGAACACTAAACAATATGTCTGGCCTAGATGCAGTTAAGTATAGAAGTGATCCTATCATACCACGATAGAGCTTCTGACAAACTTTACCACTTGCATCTTCCTTTTCCAGAATGCATGTAGGATGCATTGGAGTCTTGGCAACTGTAGATTCCAGCATGTTGAACTTCTTCAGAAGTTCTTTAGTGTACTTGCTCTGATGGATATATGTTCCTTCTGGTGTTTGATCTACTTGTATACCCAGAAAGTATTTGAGTTCACCCATCATACTCATTTCAAATTCAGTCTGCATCATCTTAGAAAATTCTTTGCATAGAGACTGATTAGCAGAGCCAAATATTATATCATCAACATAGATTTGCACAATTAAGATATCATCTTTGTAAGATTTGCAAAAGAGAGTTGTATCTACTTTACCCCTTACAAACTCGTTCTCCAGAAGGAATGAGCTGAGTCTCTCATACCATGCTCTGGGAGCTTGCTTCAGACCATAAAGGGATTTCTTCAGTTTGAACACATGGTCTGGGTTCTTCTCATCTTCAAAACCTGGGGGTTGATGAACGTAGACTTCCTCTGATATATGGCACTCTTCACATCCATCTGATGAAGTACTATGTTGTGATTCACTGAGAAGGAGATCAGCAGTCTGATTGCTTCTAGTCTAGCTACTGGAGCAAATGTTTCAGTGTAGTCAATTCCTTCCTGCTGACTGTAGCCTTGAGCAACTAGTCTTGCCTTGTTTCTCACTACATCTCCTTTCTCATTCAGCTTGTTTCTGAAAACCCATTTGGTTCCAATCACATGGACGCTTTGAGTTTTCTCCACTAAGCTCCAAACATCATTCTTGGAAAATTGATTCAGTTCTTCTTGAAGGTATGAAAAACGGTAGAAAGGGGGGGTTTGAATAACGTTTTCAGAACAAAACTTCCACCTTAAAGATTTTGAAAAATCTTTCGAGAACTTAAGTGCTAAAGAAAAGAGATAGAAAAGCACACAAGGATTTTATCCTGGTTCACTTGATAAATCACTCAAGCTACTCCAGTCCACCCGTTAAGGTGATTTCTTCCTTCTTAGAATGAAGGCAATCCACTAATCAGGTAAGAGTTACAACTGCACTTGAAACCTACAAGTGACTAACAATTACACTGACTTAGCTCACACTAAGATTCACTCTCTTAGTCTTCTCTAGGATCCGATCAACCTTGATCTCCTAAAGGAACTAAACAAACTGTTTATCAAAGAATCGTTTACAAGAGATTTGCTTCTAAAAAGCTAATAGTAAACACAATGAATTTCAGATGAAAGAAAGCTTAGAATATTTTGAATATGTCTTGCGCGTGTGTATTTCTTTTTCTCTAGCCGCTTCTTTCAATCTTCAGCCTCTATATATACTCCAAGGATTAGGGTTGAGCGTTGCATGGGAAATGCTACCGTTGGAGGGCAGTTCTGGAAAATCCAGCTTCTGCTGTGGCTGAGAACGTTAGGTAGGTCGTCAGGAAGGTACACTTGCTTTTGTACTTGGATAGCGACTTGACCTTTTAACCTAGGAGACTTCTGATCAGGGGAATACTTCATATTGGAACTTGTGAAGCCGGTTGATCAGAGTCAGAGGGAAAGCACAGATCCTCTGACCATTGTATCTTCTGATTCTGAACTCAGAGGGAAGAACATGGCCTTCAGAGTTTCTTGCTTCTGGACTTCAGAGTTTCCACTATTCAGCTTCTGGATCTTCAGAGTCTTCTACACCATCAGAACATCTGAACCTTCAGTGTTTCTTGGTTATCAGAACTTCTGGATCTTCAGAGCTTCTAGCGACTGAGTCCACATCAGAGTTTGTATAGCTTCAGAACTTCTGAAGCTTTTCCACTGTTCATACTGAACATGGTGAATGCGAAAGCGTTGCTTGGGTTACCCTTTATACACAGTGCTTCTGATTTGTGTGAGATTGAGTTGAGGTCAGAGCCTGTAAATAGCACACTCAGAAAAACACGTTAGAGTACCACAATTGTTCATATCAAAAGGTTAACTTGTAATCATCAAAACATAGAGTTGTACTACTAGATCAAAACTTGATCTTACACTTCTTCCATAGCCAGAATCCAGTCCTTGTCCTGAAGAGCTTCATCTATGGACTTGGGTTCAATTAATGACACCAATCCTTTCAGACTCAGCAAGGTCTCTTCAGAGGGTCTGAAGGCTGATCTGGTTCTGACTGGTTCATCTTTGTTGCCCAGAATCAATTCCTTAGGGTGTGATGCAATGATTATGCTTTTCTTATGAGGTTGTGAATCAGAGGGACCAGCTTCTTCTTCTGGATCATCTTCCTCTGGCTCAGCTTCCTCTGGAGCTTTGCCTTTTTCAAAAACATTAATGCTTAAATCTGCAAACTTCTCAACTAGCTTTGACTGGTCAGAGTCAAGCTTATCATCAAATCTAACGTGAATAGACTCTTCAATAGTCATAGCATCAGTATTATAAAATCTAAAACCTTTAGATCTATCAGAGTAACCAAGTAATAGACATTTAGAAGACTTAGCATCAAATTTATGCAATCTATCCTTAGTATTGAGAACATAACAGACACCCAAAAGGATGAAAGTAAGAAATGTTGGGTTTGATATTCTTCCACAATTCATAAGGAGTCTTATTCAGAATTGGTCTCACAGAGATTCTGTTCTGAATGTAACACGCTGTGTTTACTGCCTCTGCCCAAAAGTGCTTAGCCATGCCAGTTTCTTGGAGCATGGTTCTAGCCATCTCCTGAAGAGTTCTGTTCTTCCTCTCAACAACACCATTTTGTTGAGGAGTTCTGGGACAAGAGAAATCATGTGGAATTCCATAGGAATCAAACAGACTCTCAAACTTGTCATTCTCAAACTCTCCACCATGGTCACTTCTGACATGCACAATCCTACAAGCCTTCTCGTTTTGCACTTGGGCTATGAAGGTAGAGAACACAGCATGAGACTCATCCTTGCGGGTTAGAAATTTTACCCATGTCCAGCGGCTATAGTCGTCAACAATGACCATCCCATATCTCTTGCCACCTATAGACTTAGTTTTCACTGGTCCAAATAGGTCGATATGCAGAAGTTCCAACGGCCTTGAGATTGAGACAACATTCTTAGCCTTGAAAGGGACTTTAGTGAATTTGCCTTTCTGACATGCTTCACAGAGAGCATCTGAAGAGAACTTCAGAGAGGGTAAGCCCCTGACAAGGTTTAGCTCACTCAGCTGAGAAATCTTTCTCATACTGGCATGCCCTAACCGTCTATGCCATACCCACTGCTCTTCGTTAACAGACATAAGGCACTCACATTCTGAGCCTCCAACTCAGATAATCTGATCTTATAAATGTTGTTCTTCCTCTTGCTGTTAAACAGAACAGAGCCATCGATCTGACTTACAGCCCTGCAAGACTTTTGATTGAAAATAACATCATAACCCTTGTCAGCTAATTGACTTATAGACAATAAGTTATGAGTTAGACTGTCTACCAATAAAACATTGACAATGCATGGACTACTGTCTACACAAATAGTACCAGTACCAACAATTTTACCCTTTTCGTTCCTACCAAAGCCAACTTCACCTCCAGGCTTAAGTTTTAGCTCTTGGAACATACGCCTTTCTCCCGTCATGTGACGCGAGCATCCACTGTCCAGATACCATGATTGGTATTTCAGTGGAGCTATCAAGGATATCTGCAACATAGATAATCTTGTCCTTAGGTACCCACTTTCTGGGTCCTTTCTTGTTAGTTACCCTAGAGGTTCTGATCACCTTGGGTTTCTCAACACGGTAATGTAAGGGAATTTTAGCATGATATTTAGACATGGAGAAAGTTCCCTTTTTGAGAGGGGTTTTAACAACTTTAGCAAGTGCAGATTCAGGTAATATGGTACCAGAGGGAACAAAGCATTCATATAAAGATTTAGCTTTAGACACAGTAGGCTCATTTCTATCAGGTCTAGAATAGCCAATGCCATGCATTCCATTTCTGCTTACGCCATAGATCATTGAAGCCATTAAGCTTCTATCTACGCTTTTAGCTAGGAATCTTTGAAAAGACTTCTCATACTTGGATTCATTTTTACAATCAGAGGCATCACAAGCAATTATTTCTTCTAACTTAGCAATCTGGTTCTTAAGCACAGAGTTAGAATTTACCAAAGCATGATTATCAATTTTCAACTCAGAAATAATTTTCTCATGTTCAGAAGGAGTCTTAGAAATAGCAGATAAGTTCTTTTTTCAACTTTTTATGCTTAGAAAATAAAGATTTATACTTATCCATGATATCAGACAAAGCATGTTTTAATTCAGAAGTTGAGAAAGAAGCGAATACCTCATTTTCATCGTCTGATTTAGGATCTGCTTCTGATTCTGAGTCAGAGTCAACAACATCCTTTGACTCTGCTTCTTTGTCTTTGACAATAGCCATGAGTCCTTGGACTTCACCATCAGAGTCAACATCCTCTGACTCTAATTCATCAAAAGTCACCATTAGACTTTTCTTCGTCTTGAAGTTCTTCTTTGGCCTCTTGTCCTTCTTCAACTTTGGACAGTCACTTTTGTAATGCCCATATTCCTTGCACTCAAAACATGTGACTTCCTTGATTGATGACTTCTTCTGGCCTGAGGACTCAGACTTTCCTTTGGCCTTTCCAGAGCCTCTGTACTTGCTCTGCTTGTGCTTCCAGATGCGGTTGAGTCTCTTGGAGATCAGAGTCAGCTCATCTTCATCAGAATCTTCTGATGCTTCTTCAGATTCTTCTGCTTCAGCTTGGAGAGCTTTTGACTTCTCAGACTTAGCCTTCTCAGATTTGGATTTCAAGGCTATGGACTTTTTCCTCAGATCTTGCATCTCAGAGCGCTTCGGCTCATGGCATTTCAAAATGCTGATGAGTTCTTCTAAACTCATACGCTCGACATCTCTCGTGAGCTCTATTGATGTCACTAAAGGCATCCAGCTTTCAGGAAGACTCCTGATGACCCTTATGACATGATCTTTTGTAGTGTAGCTCTTGTTGAGAGGTCGTATTCCAGCTACAAGCAACTGAAATCTGGAGAACATTTCTTCAATGGACTCGTTTGGTTCCATGATGAAGGATTCATACTTTTGAATCAAGGAAAGCGCCTTTGATTCCTTCACTTTCTTGTTTCCTTCATGAGACATCTTTAAGGATTCAAAGATGCCCTTTGCAAACTCACGATCTGTAATCTTCTGGTACTCTTCATAAGCGATAGCACTTAGAAGAATTGCTCTAGCTTTGTGATGTTGTGAGTACAGCTTCTTTTGATCTGCAGTCATCTCTGACCTTGGGATCTTCTTGCCTTCTGCATCAACTGGACGCTCATAGCCATCCACAATAATATCCCAGAGATCTGCATCGAAACCCAGAAAGAAACTTTCTAGTCTATCTTTCCAATATTCAAACCTTTGACCGTCGAACATGGGAGGCTTTGCATTGTATCCATCTTTCTGTGTTTCACTGGTGGTAGCCATTGTTTTTCACACCGGCCCGGATCACTGAACACTGTTAGGTGTGGTAATCAGAACTTGCGCTCTGATACCAATTGAAGGTATGAAAAACGGTAGAAAGGGGGGGTTTGAATAACGTTTTCAAGATAAAACTTCCACCTTAAAGATTTTGGCAAATCTTTCGAGACAAATAAAGTGCTTAAGATAAGAGATAGAAAAGCACACAAGGATTTTATCCTGGTTCACTTGATAAATCACTCAAGCTAATCCAGTCCACCCGTTAAGGTGATTTCTTCCTTCTTAGAATGAAGGCAATCCACTAATCAGGTATGTGTTACAACTGCACTTGAAACCTACAAGTGACTAACAATACACTGACTTAGCTCACACTAAGATTCACTCTCTTAGTCTTCTCTAGGATCCGATCAACCTTGATCTCCTAAAGGCAAACTATACAACTGTATATGAAGTTCTTGTTTACAAAGAGAATGCTTCTAAAAAGCTTATAGTAAACACAATGAAATTCAAGATGAAAGAAAGCTTAGAAGGTTTGAATATTTCTTGCGCGTGTGTAAGTGCTTCTAGCCGCTTCTTTCAATCTTCAGCCTCTATTTATACTCCAAGGATTAGGGTTTGAACGCTGCATGGAAATGCTACCGTTGGAGGGCAGTTCTGGAAATTCCAGCTTCTGCTGTGGCTGAGGATGTTAGATAGGTCGTCAGGAAAGTACACTTTGCTTTTGTACTTTGGATAGTGACTTGACCTTAACCTCGTAGACTTCTGATCATAGGAGCGCTTCGTGTTGGAACTTGTGAAGCTGATTGATCAGAGTCAGAAGGAAGCTTGGATCCTCTGACCGTTGTACCTTCTGATCTTCACTTCAGAGGATCAGTACATGGTCTTCAGAGCCAGTTGCTTCTGGACTTTAGAGTCTTCACTCTTCAGCTTCTGGATCTTCAGAGTCTTCTACACCATCAGAACTTCTGAGCCTTCAGAGTCTCTGGGTTGTTAGATCTTCTGGATCATCAGAGCTTCAAGTGAGCTGAGTCCTTATCAGAGCTTGATTTACTTCAGATCTTCTGAAGCTTTTCCACTGTTCAGACTGAACATGGAGAATGCGAAAGCGTTGCAAGGATCACTCTTTAAGCACAGTGCATCTGAATTGTGTGAAATTGTGACAAGGTCAGAACCTGTTAAGAGCACACTCAGAAAACACGTTAGAGTACCATAATTGTTCATATCAAAAGATTAACTTGTAATCATCAAAACATAGAGTTGTACTACTAGATCAAAACTTGATCTTACACAAATATCACCGAAGCTTTTCTTCACTCATGATCTACAAAAGAATGGTGACATAAACATTCAACAAATTCGTTCAAGTGATAATTTGACAGACTTATTTATGAAGACTCTTCCAACTACAACATTTGGAAAACTTGTCCGGAATATGGGAGTTCGTCGGCTCAAAGATCTCAATTAAAATGCATTGCACTCTTTTTTCCTTAACCGTGTTTTTTCCCATTGGGTTTTTCATGGTAGGGTTTTTAATGAGGCAATGTACAAAGACGAACTATAGAATGATGTACTCTTTTTCATTCACTAGGTTTTTATCCCACACTGGGTTTTTCCTAGTAAAGGTTTTAATGATGCACATTCTTAAGGGATGGTCATCCAAGGGGGAGTGTTATGAAATATATGGATGCCCATCAAGGTTAAGAGTCAATGGGCCAGGCCCACATGTATACTTGTTCAACACTCCAAACCTAATAATATAAATACAAGGGAGTCTGCACCTAGCAGAGCATCCTGATCACACTATTTCTCTATCTCGTTCCTCTATTCTCCTCTCTTATTTACTTGCTTACTCTTTATTCATAACACTCATTACTAGAAGAAGATTTATTGTACTCTCCTTTTTATATTGTGAAACTTTACTCGAAATCGCTCGTAATTTTTTACCTCTCACATTAACTAGTAGTATAATGAATATTCAATAAATTACTAGTAGTAATTTAGTATAGTGAATAATCAATAATGTTGTTTCATATTTATTGATGAGGGGTTCTGAACTTTATTCAAATATTATGTCAGAGATGGGTTTTCATTTTTAAATCTTCTAAATTTAAAGGTGACTTTTTATTGTATCTTATCCATTTATTTATTTATTTATTTATTTATTTATTTATTTCTATCACATTACATACTCCCTCTATTTTAAAATATTATTGTTTAAGGTTATTCATATAGTTTAAGAATTCACTAGTTAATATAATTTGACTAGAGAACTCTTATTTAAAATTGAGTTAAATTAAAGAGAAATTAAGGGTGATAGTTATAAATTTAGAAAATAGTGTGAATTGTTTATAGATGAAAATAGAAGGTGATATACGAGAGTTATTAGATTAAACTAGTATGATCATGCGTCATGCACGGATGAAATAAGAGTATTTTTTCGGCACACAACATACATTTTTATATTTCATCTCTCGTTTTTCTTTTTTAAATACGTATATCACCTATTTAAGCTTTTTTTTCTAACCCTAGTTACATTTTAATTCCTTTTTTTCCTTCTAATTTGTTATGCTTTGAATCGATATACCAAAACCATTTTAATCTTCCAGATGTATATACAATTTTTTTGAGTTATTTTCCAAATCAATACTTTAAACATATTTGATATAATTTTGAACGTAAGATATTACATTCAATTTTTTCTTATATAAAAAATAACCATGATGATTAAAAAAAACTTTGTTATCATACATCTTAATGGTATAAAAGTCACAATTGACTTTTATTAATTATTTTAATGTCATTTAAAATCATTAAATGTCAAATTAATACAATAGTTATTTTCGAAAAAAATTCATAATTAACTTTTATTAATTATTCTAAGGTCATTAATAACTATTAAATTCAATATTAATACATTAATTATTTTCAAAAATATAAAATTATTTATTATTTAAATTACAAAAAAATCAGAAAATATAAATATGACATCATCTACCTACTAATTATAGTATGAGAGAGAAAACTTTTGAAAAAAATCATAGAATGAGGGGACGACACTTGTTGGAGTTGCTACTTTTTTATTTCGGAAATAATATATAGTATAAGATAAGATAAGATATAGAGTTCAAAATATAATTATTGACAAGAGCAGTGTTATATCCCACGACACATTTCACGCACTACACTGCACGACCATTTAATTTTTTTAATTTTTTTTAAACAAACTGCCTAAAATAGAAGCCTCAATTTGCAGCCATTATCTTTTGTGATTATTGCTCACCGGGGAAGTTTCCTTGCATACCTAGTCTTGCCCTCTCGAACTTGCTACTGTCATCCTCACGACAATTTTTTATCCTCTTCCCACACAAATTTCACCCGTTCCTTGCCTCCATAAAGGGTTGAACTTTATCCACTTAATTTGTGGTCGTTGCAGTCTTCCTAACAGCATAGAAAATCGATGTTGTCTAATTCATAGGCAATTTCAAGCTCTTTACCAGAATAAGGAATTCAAAGGCAGTTTCAAGCCGGTGATCATGACTGCAGTGATGAAAAGTGTCAGGAGGAGCCCCATGTTCTTGTGCAAGCATTGGGTACCTTTCTTATTGATTTGTGAATAATATATATACATGAGTTATAACGTATGATCAACTATTTAATTATGACACAACGTAATTACAGGAGAATAATCAGAAATTATTACAACGAATATTCTATTCTATCAAAGTCATGGATATGTAATGCTGGTTTCATTTTTTTAAAATAAAAATGCTATATTTATAAGTCGTGCTAGGTTGGGTTGTACTTTGATTTGGTCGTGTGGTTAAGCATTTCCCTATTTAAAATCCTCATATGTTAATGAAAACATATATATATATATATATATATATATATATATATATATATAGATTTTTTAATAATTATGTAAAAGTTCCTTATAATGTCACTATTTTCCCATTCATTAGCCTACATGTAGATTCATTAATCCTATGATGAAATCATGAAGGCGTATCCACATGGAATTTTTCATATTGGTATTAATTGGTTCTTTCAAAAAACAATCAATAGTGTTTATATCTTACCTTCTCATTCTTCATTTTCCTCTTGCCCAACCTTACCACCACCTTTCGTGACGGTGGACATGGTTCCACCACCACCCTGCGAATGTGGCCAATCTTTACGGTATATATGTAATTCTTCTCCCTCTGCTAACTTCTTTTGTATCCAACTAACTCTTTCTGATTCGTTTGTCTGTGATACTCTCATTATTGTTGCTTTGTTGCTTTCTCAACAAAGATCATATGTTTGAGAGGCAAAGCAGTAACGTAGAAGCCCCTTCTCGATAAAAACACTGGGTAAATAGCCAAGTTGGTCCCTGAAAGTGTTAACCGCCTTCAAGTTGGACCCTAAACTTCTAAAATGCTTCCCGCAGTCCCTAAATGTGGCTAAAGTCATTCATATTAGTCCCTATCGTTAAAACCTTAGACGGCCGTTAACGGAAACAGTGACTTTGATTTTTTTATTATATTTTTTTTGCCTAGGTGGACTGATAGTGGAACTGGAATGTTAGGAAAACATTTATTCGTCAAATTAGTCCCTGAATGTGGCAAATTAATCCCTAACATAAAAAAAGAGAATTTTTATCACTGAAAACCTCTGTTATCTTCTTCCATCATCAAGTTTTAACTTGAAAACCCCAAAAAAAAATCCAATTTCAAAAAAAAAAATTAGATAATTTAAAACCCCTAATTTTTTCTAATGTTAAATTCATCTCTGTTCATCTTCTTCTATTGAATATCAAACCCAGCAATTTTTAAATTCTTCTCCTCCATTCTACAACAACTCGTCAACTCTCCTCTCATCACAACTCAAAAGAGCTAGGGAGAAGCAAAACCCAGAAACACATTCAATGAAATCTACCCAGATGCAAGCAACTCCAATCCAACTCCCTTCTAGACCCATGACGCAAATAAAAACCGTGTCCACCTCACTTCTAGAGGTTCTAAGCTATTATCTGGTGCTTTAACGTTGTCCAACTTCTGTACACATTCATGAAATTACAGAGACTTGGATATTTGGGAAATTATAAGAAATTGCAAACAGCTGTACACATTCATGAAATTTGAGAAACAATGCCCAAAAACGTGGTAAAAACATGAAAAATTCAAAAGGGCCAATAACAGAAATCAGCATGAAAATATTGAAATTAAATCAAGAAAAAATACTTATGTAAAATCTCTGAGGAACCATAAAAAAGGCTCCTATTGGTTGACTAGAAGATATTAAGAAACAATTTGCCACATTCAGGGACTAATTTGACGGATAAATGTTTTCCTAACATTCTAGTTCCACTATCAGTCCACCTAGGCAAAAATAAATAAATAAATAAATCCAAGTCACTGTTTCCGTTAACGCCGTCTCAGTTTTTAACGTCAGGGACTAATGTGAATGACTCTTGCCACATTCAGGGACCGCGGGAGGCATTTTAGAAGTTTAGGGACCAACTTGAAGGCGACTGACACTTTCAGGGACCAACTTGACTATTTACCCTAAAAACAATGTTAACACATGTTGTTTAAACCAAGAAGAGTATTGAGAGTGTGTTTGGTTTTTCATTCATTGGCATATTCAATCACATTTAACTTAATATTTTTGTTTGTTGGAAAGACATTATTAAGAGAAACACGCAACTATTTTTAAAACGGTGGGGATATCTGTAAAAAAATTAATATTTAAATAACTATTGTTAAGTAATATCAAGTAAATTGTGATATTTATAAAATATTCTACAATTGATTCTCTATCAATAAGAATAATTTTTTAAAAATTGTAAAATAAATTTTTAAAAATAATATATTTTATTTTAATTTACCACTTGCTAATTTTAGTCAAATGTTCAGAGAACTGAGAGTAGTATATGATACAGTTGATGCAAACTAAGTGCAGTAGGTCGCAGAATCCAGAAATGAGGGTCTCTCACAGAGTTCGAAGAACGCTGAGTGAGGCAAGATGAGTTTACTTTTCGGCAATAGAAAAACTCCCGCAAGTACTTCTCTTTTTCGGTGTTTCCCAAAAAAAAATCACGGGTTTGTTGTTATTGTTGTGACTTTGGTTTGTGTTGATTGAATGGAGGAGTGAAAATTAATGGATTGGTATTGGTTTACCTTCCCAGTTTCGAAAAACTGTATCTTTGATTAGGAACTAGGTTGTTTTGATGATGGGTATTTTTTTTTGGTTATTGTGATAGAGCTTTTGAGGGAGAATAAAAGGATGCTAGATAAGTCCATTAGAGAAATTGAAAGGGAAAGACAAGGCTTGCATAATCAAGAAAAGAAGCTGATTGAAGAGATCAAGAAGAATGCCAAACAAGGACAAATGATATCATTCCTCTTACTTATTTATATATTTCTATTTTCATTATTATATTTGGCATTCTTAAGTAGTGAAGAGTAATAGAGTATCAAAAAGTTGTGACTGACTCTGAAATTTTTGTGGTTGTTTTTTCTTCTGAAAGTGAGCGCTAGTTATTTTCTCGGAGAAACAATTGAATCACTAATCTAACAAGCCTTGAATCAGGATTAATTAACTTTCAATATTCTGTCATATTGTTCAGCCAGACTCAAAGCAATCATGTCAGTTAAGATGTTTTTACTTATATATGTCTCTTTTAGACTTCATTTATGAAACATTAATGATATGTGAACCACAGTTAATACCATACACTTGGGACTCCAAAATATTTTACTGTTTTTATACAACATTTACTATTATAATTCACTAATAATATAATAATATAAATAAAAAGAAACAAAATACCAATGAACTTGAACATTCTTCTATCAGATTTAAGTTAATTTTCTAGATTTAACATTGGTTTGGACTTTGGAGTAATTCGAATCAATGCGCATGTTGCCTTAACATTTCTTTGCATCACTACCCTTTTTCCAAATTTGTTGTATTGTCTACAATACTTTTATATTTTGCATACAGACTATGCACCATAGAGACTTATTGTCTTCTTCCAAAAATTTACAAAATATTGATGAGAAATGGCAGGTGCTTTAACTGTTGCCTCTTTTATTCTTCTTTAATCCACACTTTTACACTATGTTTGGTGGAAGAGAGATAGGCAAGAGAGAAATAGGGGAGAGAGAGATAGGGGAGAGATAGGGTAAGCACCCTTGTTTGGTGGAAGGGAGGAGGGAGATAGAGGGTGAAAAATGGTGGGACCCATCACTTTTTTGGATCTCTCCAAATTGAAGAGAAATTGGGTTGGTGCTTGTTTTTATTTTCTATTTCATAATTTCGTACTTTTCTGGGGGCTGAAACTGTCAGAACTTTGCTTCAAAACCGGCAGAAATCGTTCATTTTGACTTGTCATATTTTTTAATCCTTTTATTAGTTTACTGGCGGTTTGAAACCCCCATAAATGTGTCAGAAACCGCCACCAGTACACTAGAAATAAAATAAAAGTATTTTTAAATATAGAAGGTATATATCTCTCTCTTCTCTATCTCTCTTCTCTTTTTATCATACCAAACAACCTCTAAATCTACTATATTTCTCACCTATTTCTCTCAACTCAACTTTTCTCTTCTCTACTCTCTCTTCTCTATCTCTCTCTTCTCTACCAAACAGAGTGTTAAAGATGTATGTGTCTTTATTTCATTTGAATATCGCCCCTTCTTTTTTGATACTAATAGAACAAATCACTTGAAATATTTAACTCAAAGTCTTGTCAATATTAGAAGGATATATGGATGGGAGGCAATCATATTAATTATTTAAGGATAAAAAAAGCATAAGAAGAGTAAGGGAATATATATAACATCATATAAAGATAGAAATCATAATTCGGGAGTTTGGTCATCATCATCACTCGTATCACTGTTGCAGCAACTACCCTTCATAGTATACATTTTCCTAGTCAATTTAGTTTGTCTTCCAAGTTGTTCAGCTATGGAAGCAAGAGTTCATTCATCTTGGTTATTTAAACAAAATTGGCAAACACAAATTCTTGTTTTTGTGTTTCAAAATCATGCCAAAAAATGGTGCAAGTTGGGCCCTCACCCAACAAAATAGCAATTTGTAAATTTAAGCATGAATGTTGAATGAAAACTACATTTTAAAGAAAGAAAGGAAACACAAATTTATAAGTTAACTTTTAAATCATGATTTATTTACACATTTTTCTTGTTTTGCTTGTTCTCTCATAACAATCTCATTTACCCTCTTCTCCACTCGCATAGTCTGAAGGTGAAATTAACAAAAACCAAATTATGATATTCTAAATTTGAAGCTTAAGTGTTGAAAGACACACTTACTTAAAAAATTGTCAAAAGACAAAGAGATGATAAAATATAAGGAAAAAACAAAAGATACAGTGAAAGAACATTCACCAATTGGAGTTTGATAAAGCTTGAAGGGTCAACGACCGAATCTACTTTAAACTAAATAAGAACCAAAAACAAAAGTAAGAAAACTGGTAAAAAAAAAAGTATGGAACAAAGGGGTATTTATACCTATAATTTAAACTTTGAAGAAGATTGAAGGTTTAAAAAATTGAAGATTATTGAAGGTCTCTTCAAAGGTTCTTAGGATGCCTTATGAATGAATGCATTGATTTTTACAATTAAGTTTAGGGAATGCATTTGGAAATGCAAAAAAACAATGAGATTTCTATGAAATGGACGGCTATGAATTAATATGGGAGAATAATTTTCATATTTACCAAAATAACCATAGTCAAATTTTTAATGTAGTGTAATAAATTTTCGCATTACTAATTTGCCCTAAAGGTTGTAAAAACTTCTTGCAATCCTCTAAAATTGATTGATATTAATTTTTTTATGTCATATTTGATATCATTTTGAACGTAAGATATTACAATTAATTTTTTTATTTTGTTATATAAAAAATAACCATAATCGGACTTTTTCACCATGCATCTTAATGGTAGAGAAGTCACAATTAACTTTTATTAATTATTCTAATGTCATTAAAAACCATTAAATGTCAAATTAATACAATATTTATTTTTGAAAAAAATCACAATTGACTTATGTTAATTATTCTAATGTCATTAATAACTATTAAATGCAATATTAATACATTAATTATTTTAAAAATATAGTATTATTTAATATTTAAATTACTAAAAAATTAGAAAATATAAATATGACATCATCTACTTACTAATTATAGTATAGTATGAGAGAGAAAGCTTATGAAGAAAGTCATAGAATGAGAGGGTGACACTTGTCGGAATTGCCACTTTTTAGTTTTAGAAATAGTATATAGTATAGGATTTGTACTCCATTCAAAAATCGTTGTTATTTAAGGTAATAAACATAGCTTAAGAGTTCATTAACTGATATAAAATTTGGCTAAAACACCTCTATTTAAAGTTGAGTTTTTTTAAAGAGAAAGAATGATAGTTATTGGTTAAGTGATTGGTGACAAATGTGATTGGTGAGAATTGAAGGTGGTAGGTGAGAGATATAATATTAAATGAGGGTATATATGAAAGAAAATGTGACAAGTAGTCTTGAATTCCTAAAACAACAACCATTTTGAAATATATGTGAAAAGTTAAGACAACAACTTTTTTAGAACCGCAGAAGGGGTGTAAGCTAATAAACTTCATCAATAATGAAAATAGTTTTGAGTACAAGATTTAACCAATTACAAACACAACAAACCCAACAAGTGAAAAGTATAAGAGAACCACCAAAGCCCTTATACAACTAAGCCACATGAAATCAGGGGACCATAAAAAACCAAAACATCAAAGCAGAACTCATAATTCTGCATAATTACATAGAAAAATAAATTGCACAATGCCTCTCAGCATTTTCCCCCGTCAAACGTTTTCCAACTCTAACAATACTTATTGAAATTCAAAGTCACTGCATTGTCATTTTTATTTATGAAACTCCATCACTCCGGATATAGCTGAGAAATCACTGCACGGAACACAAAATTTGGAAAATCCAGCCCTCATGCACAAAATCTTAAATTCGTCCTCTGTTCTTTCCTTTCCACCATTTATAAGAAACATTACATTATCAATAGCACAAATATGCTTAGAGATGTTGCTTGGGTTTGGGACTTCTGGCATTATGTAGTCCAGAACAATCACCTTTCCACCTTTTGGCAAAGCTTTGTAGCAATTTCTTAAAAACATCACACATTCATCATCTGCCCAATTATGGCACACAAGCTGAAATGACCAAAGACAATGGAAAAAAGGTGATTAGTACATATTTTATGTTATATATATTATATTGTCTAAAAATATAAAATTGAACTTTCATATAACTCACTAACCTTTAGAAGAATGGCATCACCCTTTGGAACGCTTTCAAACATGTCTCCTGGAACATGCTCAATCCCTTTAAGAAAAACATGTGTTTTCTAATTAGTTTTGGCTAAACGAACATTAACCAATATTTTCTAGAAATTAAACATGATTATTTCATTTTTTAAAGAGTTGTCTAAATCACTCCAAGTCAATATATATGGGGTTCAGCCTTAGATCGCCCAGTATGTGTCATGAGCTGGAACTTCCTATGATGCATGTCAAAATATTAGTGAGTCAGCTAAGACTTTACTTGTGGTGATTTATACTATTCCTTTGTTAAAAAATTGTAGGGCATACATAATGAAAACTAAAAGAGAATTATATATATTACCTGGAAGAGGTGTTGCATGTTGAATTACTTGAGGCAAATCAAAATTAATTCCTTTTATTGAAGGATATTGAGAGATAATTTTTTGTAAGGCCTGACCAACTCAGCCACCTACATCAACCAATGTTGATAGTCCCTCAAATCCTTTATATAGTTCAAGGATTCGTTTCATTTCTAATGGGCCACCTTGGGCCATTGCTTTGTTAAACAAGAGATTCAGTTCTGTATCTTTCTCCAAATACTGGTAATTGGACAAGCCGTGAAGTTTCTGGAAATGGTTGTTGTTATTAGGGTCCACAATTGCATCCTTTGCATCATTCCTGGTAAAGAAACAAAACAAATTAATTACCAAATTTTCATGAAATTTTGTTGAAGAGTTTAATGCATTTGTTTCATATTAGAAATAATAATTTTAAAGATTAAATATGATTTTAGTCCCTTTAAAATAGGGGTGAATTGAATTTAGTCTCTCTAAAAAAATATTCATAGCTTTCATCTCCAACATTATTGAAATAGGTGAAACTAGTCTCTATCATACATTTTGCGACGGTTTTGTTTATTAGCGGTAATTTTTAACTGTCACAAATTAATTATTCTTAATTTTTGTGTCAATTTAAACTGTCAGAAAATGAACCCCCATTTAATTAGTTTTTTCGACTAAAAGTTATGAATTTTTTTTGGAGAAGTCAAATCCAATTCACCAATATTTTAAAGGACTATGAACATATTTAATCCTAATTTATCCATCTAAAAGTAGTGATTTTGAGTAAAGCATACGTTAATTTGTGTTTCCTGACCAGGGTATCTCCATAACCTTGCAATTGTCATAAGACTGATTTCTAGCCCCACGGTCAAATCACTAAGCGGTAAAGGGCTGACCAATGAGTTTCTTCCATTCAAAAGAGTTGGGATTCGAACCCCTACCAGTTACTTAAGGGACGAAAGTGTTAAGTCACTACATCAACTCACTTGGCTAAGTTGATTTGTGTTTAATTACACTAATTAAAATTACTTTTTTAATTTATTTTTTTGTCTCATCTGTTATTGTAGATTTTCCTTATAAGTTAATCATAGTAGTTTTCCCAAACAATCGGATTTCAGCTATTTTTGAAATAATGGTTTTTAAAAAGTTGAATAAACATCTTAAAATTAAAAACAAAATTATAAAAGTGATTTAAAAATAAAACTGAAAGAAACTGCACTACTCTAAATTTAAAGAGATATTAAAAAAGAATACTTAATGTAAAAGATGTTGGCCATGTAAAATTCAATTAGATGAGCATATTATGTTGATTACCAAATATCGTGATATCCTCTGTGCATCAAAGTTGAGAGTGGACCCAAAGAGCCTCCTCCATTGTTGCTATCACACGCAAAGTATTCACCAACGGGTGAGAGACCATAAACCCTCTCTCTCTTTCCATCTTCATTGGTTCGAATGGAGCAATTCAAAAGAGAATAACTAGCCAACACAGGCAACATGCGTTCAAGCCTATTAGCCAATTCTTGGTGCTGCTGGTAATTTGGAAGAAGAGAAGCAATCTCAGTGGCAGACATTGAACCACACTTTTTTGCCTTTGCTATGATCTCAAACAAATTGAGGTCAATAGCAGCATTTAATATTGCAGGCATGATTCTACTAAAACATAGCACCAAAGCAGCTTGGTAAGCATCATCAACCTCTGTAGTGGGAAGTTGATGATGATTTTGTTTGGTATTGTTGAGACTCATTTTCCCTAGTATATTGAATTTCTCTTGTTGATTTCTAATTATGATTCACTGATCAGTTGTTGTGCTCTTTCTTTAGTTTTGGTGTTCTTTATATACGCATAATTAATAAGGTGCTTGCTGTGGTACCTTAATTTAAATGAGGGTACGGTACCTTAAATGATGTAAAACTTATTTATCTCTAAAAATTTTAACTTCTAAAAACCTCTAGCACCATCATTCATGAGCATTTTAGTAGATTATCTCATTATCTTGTTGTTCGCCAGACACCAATTTCCATATTTCACCCTTATTGTGGTCGATAACTCTCTTGTTCTTACATCGCATACATTTCCACTTCCACCACTAGATTCTGACTTAAAAAGAGCTGCAACAACCAGCATGACGTCTAAGATTCCAACAAAAGTTAAAATGTCTAATTGTCTCTCTTTCTCTACCCTTCAATTTCACAATTTCATCTATTCGGGGTACCGTACCCAAAAGAATTTCAGGGTACCATAAAATTTGTCAATCAGTAATTCCTCCTTCAATATCATCTGTGTACGTTAATGCATGTGGGTATATATCTCTGATTTTCTTCTGTGGTTTGGCATTGACCTTGAAAGTGCTAAATTGGCAAGTAGCAAATGCAAATAGTCAAATATTTACGGCATGCCACTTCAATTATTTATTAAAGTCAACTTTTAATTTGTGAATCACCAAGTCAACTTTTAATTTGTGATTCACCAAGTAAGCTGAGAAAGTTTTCTGTGGAATTAATGAATGTGGTTGGGAAGACTGGTATAGGGAAGGAAACCATAGAGATATCTTCCATCAGTTCATTGCATCCCAGTAGTGAAGCATCCCAACATTGAGTGCATCCAACAATTGAGAGCATCACACTTGAAGTTTTTTATCTGTTGTTCTTCTATATTCTGTCTTAGAGTGTGGTGAGGTATCGTTTTGACTTTTGCTAATAACTTTGAAGAGTGTGTGTACCGGATTGTGGGGTTTTTAAGATTTTGTGATTCTCATACTCCCACATCAATAAGCCATCAAGCATGTGGCCTATGATATATCATTGTTTGTCAAAGTCTGCTCCTGCAATGTAATACGGCACCTACTCCTTTGACCAAGGATTAATTATCATGTTTTTTCCTTCAAGCATCACCGCTTTCTCATCAGTTCTTTGACTTCTTATCCCCGAATTATAGTTCAAGTGGTAAGAGTTATGCACGTAAGAGTTAGGTGGAAATAAGGGTGAAGGGTTCAGAGTTCCAACCCCGATGAGGACTAATTTACTAATATTATTAACAACTAACATTTACCTATAAAAAGAAAGAAAAAATCTTTGACTTCTTTCACACTTAAGCTTTCACACTTAGGATCGGTGCAATAAATATGGCAGCAAGTTAGTGACGTGAATGAAAACAACACAGAGAATCATTGAAACACACATAATCATGTTAAGTTCAAACGTATCATAACGTTTTAACATCTAATTTTGATCAATAATAATTTTTATAGAAGAACTCTAATTGTCCACTAAGCTTCTCAATTAATTTGAATTTCAGGAGAAATTCAATTTGCGTGCAATGCTTCAACGTTCAATCGCTACAAAAAAAAAAGCTTCAGAATTCACAAGACTGTCAAGACAAGGCACATTCGTTCTGACCGTCCAATGCCAACTCATCAGTCAGAAAAATTGAAGACAAATTTTGGGCGCCAAAGACAAAGTCAGATTGGAACCATTTGACTTACATTCAAAATAGATCACGTGAGACTATGTACTTTTGTTAAATGCACGCTGACCAACAAGGGAAAATGACAACTTGTCAACATCATATTTCTCAACTGTCTCATGTCTGAAAAGTAGCTCAAGTCTATTGACACCTATATACTAGCTGACAAACATCACATTTTCGACTAAAGGATAGACTTGAATCTAAGCATGCATTCAATGAAAGAAACCAACCGAAGCCTTTGAATCAATGGATGGATTTCATCTCTTAACAACTAGAACAACGGTTAGATCTTGTCTCTCAACGGCTACAATACTTGCAAGCAAGTATTTAAGGCAAACATGAAGAATGAAGACACAAAGAATTAACGCTGCAAGCATAAGAACTAAAAGCATTCATTTCAACATTCGTCAAAACATTCAAACTCAAAGCAAAAAATTCCTAAGTGTCAAATTCCAGCCATTACATCTGGTAAGTAAAAGAGAGAACCTTGTACCTTAAAAGAGTCGAATCTCTTCATTTATCTCTCTCTTAGATCTAAAACTCTTGAGTGATTCAAAGTCAAATCTGAATCCAAACACTTAGAGTTCCAGTGCTTTAAATTCTCTACCTTTACTCTTGTAAGAAGTGAAACCTTGTAGAACTAAACGATCTTGAAAGGATTGTAGGAGAAGTCCTGAACAATACTTGTAGGAGGAGTCCTGTAGAATACTTGGAGAAGTCTGTGGGAATACTCGTGGGAGAAGTCCTTGAGAATACTTGTGGGAGAAGTCCTTGGTAATACTTGTATTGGAGAAGTCCTTGAAACTTGCTAGTGAAAATCTCGGTGGTGGCCAAGTACTGGACGTAGCCCAATCGTTTAGGTGATCCAGTATAAATCTCCGTGTACTGATCGTGTGCTTTATATTGCTTAAATTTCCGCTGCACTAAACGACTTACGAAAAGTTTTGCTAATGAGTTTACATCTGGGAAACATCGAAAACACCGAAAAGTTTTGCTGAACGGTTTACATCTCAAATCACAATAGCATTTATTTTTTGTGAGGATTTTTTTTCCATTTGGGATAGTATTTTAGTGCAAACATTGAGAGAGAAATATTGGTCTTTGTCTTCATTACTAGAGATGAGTTTTCATTTTTGAATGTTCGGATTTCAAAGGTGATTTTTTACTGTATCTTATTCATTTATTTTCTCTTTCATTTATTTTTCTATCAAATTACGTACTCCCTCTATTTTAAAATATTGTTGTTTAAGATTATCCATATAGGCTATGTTTGGCACGCCTAGCTGAAAAGTTAGTTGATAGCTGAAAAGTTAGCTGAAAGCTGAAAGTTGATAAGCTAGCTGAAAGCTAATAGTTGAAAGCTGAAAAGCTATGTAATTGGAACAAAAGTGTTTGGTAAAATTAGCTGTTGAACAAGCTGAAATTGTAAAATGACATAAAATGACATACTTGTATAATTTTTTTTATATTTTTGACATTATTTTATTTTCACATTAATACCTATATGATATTAATATTAAAATTATTATAAATATTTTAATTTTACTCAAGTTATTTATCATCTTAAAAATATAATATTAATTTTTACTTATTTAATTTTCTATATTTTTATTAAATTAAATAGAATAAAACAAATAAATAATAATTTGTAAAATAAAATTATTTATTTTATTCCAAAGTAGTAATTATTTGTGTGCGGGAATGGTGTGCATATGCTAGTGCGATAACTGATAAGTAAATAGGTTTAATAAAAAACATATAAGGCTAAAGGTGAAATTTTAATAAAATAATAAGGATAAAAATAAGAATATATTTAGTAAGCTATAAGCTTTAAGTTTTAAGCTACCTGAGATAGCTTATAGCTTAAAGCTTTAAGCTACTGAAATAAGCTCCTTCACCAAACACTTTTATAGAGTTTTTAAGCTAGTCAAATAAGCTATAAGCTAGCTGAAATGAAAGCTAGCTTATAGCTTATTTGACTAGCTTAAGACCCAGTTTGGAAGAGCTTATTTAAGCTTATCTGACAGCATAAGCTCTTATGCCAGTTTTTTGAGGGCTTATGCAAACAGCTTATGGCCTGCCATAAGCTATTTTCAGCTTATTTTCATAAGCTACTCAGGATAGCTTATGAGAAACAGCTTATGCTTATGTACAGCTTATTTTCAATTTATTTCAATAAATTTTTAAAAATAGCTTATGAATAAGCGCCTATGGCTATGTTTGGCATGCAATTTCAGCTAGCTTATAGCTTATTTGACTAGCTTAAAGCTTATTTGACTAGCTTAAAAGCTCTTCAAAAGTGTTTGGTGAAGGAGCTTATTTTAGTAGCTTAAAGCTTTAAGCTATAAGCTATCTTAGGTAGCTTATAGCTTAAAGCTTATAGCTTATTAAATTTATTCTCATTTTTATCCTTATTATTTTATTAAAATTCTACCATTACCCTTATATATTTATAAAAACACTAAACATATTTTCCTCTCACACTTACGTATGCAGTTTCCGCCACCATTCCCGCCACACCGCTGCGCACAACAAGTATTATAAATATTATATTAATAAAAATAAATAAAAATTAATATGTTCCGGATCTAGACTGGTAGTACACTTTGAACTAAACTAAAATGAAAACCTTTCTTGAAGATCTTCTAGGATTATTACTGTTCAGACTTATGATCATATCTGCAGCGGAGGCATTAAGGCAGTAAGTCCCTGTGTGGCAGTAAGTCTATATTTGGGCCATACTACGGATATGATATGTTATTTCTGAATATTTTAATGTCCTTGTTTAGTTTCTTTTTGTGGTGGCTTAAGTCTGATTCAGATCTATACTGCTCAACTATTAAGAACAACTCTGAGCTTAACTTATATTTCTAATTTATTTATCTGTTTCTATAGAACCAGGTGATGGCGATGATACTTACGGGTAAGGAAGATTTGTCCTTCTTGATGCTTCGCTCTTTTTCCTCCAAGCTTTCTTTCAAATCTTCCCAACTCTCTTCTTCTTCCATCGATCATCATCATCATCAATCCAATCAATTGAAATCCAAAAATGTTTTCAAAGAAGAAATTCATTTTGAAGACATCAATCAAGATCTCGATAACTGGGAAATTCCAAAAATTTCTCATACTGAGATCTATAAACCAAATGGATCTTTCTTCAAAAGATCTGATTTCATCATCAAAACGGTTGAACAAACCTACAAACTCAGAACAGATGACGAGGAAATTCACCTGCTTTCTGAAAGATCTATCAAAGATCATATCAATAAGAATTTCAACTATCTTCATATAGGTAGTGTTCAAGTTGGCCTAAAACCCATGACTAGGAAGTCTCTTGACATTGTTGTACTTCTTTGTCTTAGAGATGTTAGGCATAATCGTTTCCATGATTCCCTCTTAGGCACGGTTGAAACCAGCCTGAGCAATGGACCAATCTTTTTCAATTGTTTCCCTGACCTAACGGTTAGTCTGGATGACAAAAACATCCTTGACGTTCTCTTCCTAAATATCAAGCTTCACGGCCTTGATATGAATATCATCTATCTTGGAAAATCTTTATCTATGGAACAAAATAAAAATGTGAGAAATCTGGAGGAACAACTCTTTTCCTTACGGATTATGATAAGGCCAATGTTATCGTTCCGAAAACTATCCAATGGAGTGATATCACCCTTCCAGAAAAATGGTCTTTGGAAAAGGCTGCTCCAGCCCAACCTGTTGAAACTCCTGAGTTTCGAGAAATCATCCAACACCAATCTGGTCAAGTTGATCTTATCTTTGATAGAAGAAATTCTTTCTCTATCCCTAGATCTATTAGGACATCCTCAAATGATTTCCAATCAGCCATGTCCAGAAGATCCTTGTCCATGTCTAGATCTACTTCAATCAGAAGAAACCAACCTGAGTCTAGTGCTCGACCCTCACTCTCGCATGATGGATCTACTATTCATCTTGCAGGATATGTCAATTCTACCCCTATCAATACTACCTATGACAAGGATGAAGATCATCAATCCACTTTGTCTCCAACGTACTCTTCTCTAGAAACCTCTGGGGAAACTTCTGATTTCATTGGAGCAATCACTACTGAATTTGTCATTGACAAAGAAGGCATCCGAGCAGACTTTTACTCTGATCGTTGGACTCAGCAAAGAAAATGGTTCTTTGCAAATTACCAAGGAAAAAGGAGAAAGAAAATCCAAGATAAATTCTATGGGTTCCTTGAACTCGCCCAGCAAAACATCTTCTTCTTTGACTGGTTTCATGCTTATACCATTAAGAAGAAAATCCCTTACCCTTACCAAGTTGACATGATTAAGTGGCAGCTTAAGGATGGTAAAGAAACTCTTTCAAACCTACCTCCTAAAACTCCTTTCTTCCTTAAAGGAGCTCAATCTACATCTGTCTTGGCTTCTCCCTTTAAAAATAAGGAAGAAGAAGGTGAGGTCACCAGCAAGGACATCAAAGACCTCATGGAACAAGCCAATTATACCAACAAATATCTTCAGACTCTTGGAGAATCTCAAATGCATGATGATTCGTCTTCTAGGAAAGGAAAAGGAAAGATCAAGATTGAACCTTCCTCTTCCTCAGATCTTGATATCCCTAAAGGATGTCAATTGGAGAAACCTCTATTCAAGCCTTTCCAAATTAGTAGCCATTCTAGGCATTCGGCTCAATCTCTTCGTGCCAAAACTGAATCCGATAATGAGCTTCTCCAAAAGGTTGTTGAGCAACTGAAGCTTCTCAATCAAGTGATTCCTGAAACTCCTACCCCGGAAGCAGTTGCTGCTCCAACAGCTTCTGAAACTTTAATCCGTCGTATGGCTACACGTAATACCTCTACTTCTTTGAACAATATTGAAGAAGGAGAGTCGGACGTGCAATCTGTCAAGAGTATTCCTCCTGTCAACACAGTTATTCACAATTCTAAGAATCAATGGAGAAAAGAAACCAAACTCTATTATCCTAGAGCCACCGCTCCTGATCATCTATTAGAAGAAAAGAATTCTTCAAATTTCAAAAGCTTTAGCGCCAACAATGTCTATGAATGGAACATTGATGGTGAGAACGAGTATGGCATCACCAAAATCCTCCAAAATATGACCATGGTCGCCACTGCTTACGAAACCTCCAACAATTGTCCTGAATCTCTTATTGTTGAAATTTTAGTTGCTGGTTTCTGTGGCCAACTCAAAGGTTGGTGGGATAATTATCTTACTGAAGATGAGAAGAATCAAATCTTGACCGCCGTCAAAACTGATGACGAGGGTAACCCTATTGTTGAAGATGGCAAACTCATTTCGGATGCAGTTAACTCTTTAATCTTCACCATAACCCAACATTTTGTTGGAGATCCTTCCCTCATCAAAGACAGATCTGGTGATCTTTTGTCTAATCTCAAATGCAAATCTTTGGGTGATTTTAGATGGTATAAGGATACCTTTTTGACCAGAGTCTACACCCGTGAAGATAGTCAACAGGCCTTCTGGAAAGAGAAATTCCTGGCAGGTCTTCCTAAATCTTTTGGCGACAAAGTTCGTGAAAAACTTAGAAGCCAAAATCCTGGGGGAGAAATCCCTTATCATACCCTTAGTTATGGCCAGCTCATAGCTATCATTCAAAGAGTTGCTCTTAAAATCTGTCAAGATGACAAAATCCAACAACAACTCACCAAGGAGAAATCTCAGAATCGCAGAGATTTGGGAACCTTCTGCGAACAATTTGGTATTCAGGGTTGTCCCAAGAAACCTAAACCCAGAAAGCAAGATCCTCCTAAACAACAATGGAGAAGAAGATCTAGCAGAAATGATCATAGGAAACCCAAACCTAGATCTAAACCCCAATCCTCGCAAAATCCTCCTGAGAATAAACCCTCTCAAGAAAAAAACGTCACCTGTTATAACTGTGGCAAGCCAGGCCATATTAGCAGGTATTGCAGACTCAAAAGAAGAATCTCTGAGCTTCATCTTGAACCATAAATTGAAGACAAAATCAATAATCTTCTTATTCAATTTTCTGATGAAGAGGAGTCTGCCCCCTCGGACTCTGAGGTCTCTGAAGACCTAAATCAAATTCAGAATGATGATCAATCATCATCTTCCATCAATACCTTGACCAATGAGCAAGACTTACTCTTCAGGGCCATTAATTCTATCCCTGATCCTGATGAGAAGAAAATCTACTTGGAACGCCTCAAATCTACTCTTGAAGATAGGCCTCCCAAAAGTCCTATTACTACCAATAAATTCAATCTCAGAGATACCTTCAAGCGTCTTGAAAAATCTACCATCAAGCCTATTACTATTCAAGACCTTCAATCTGAAGTCCATACCCTTAAGGCTGAAGTTAAAGGCCTTAAACAAATCCAAACCAGTCAGCAGCTTATCTTAGATAAACTGACTGAAGAAAATTCTGAAGGATCCTCAAGTTCTTCATCAACTCCGAAATCCGCTTCTAATGTTGGTGATTTCCTAGAAATTATTAACAATGTCATCATTCAGAAATTCTATATCTATGTCACAATCATTATAGGAGATTTTATTTTAGAAACTCCAGCACTTTTTGATACTGGTGCGGATTCCAGTTGTATTTCTGAAGGACTCATTCCTACCAGATATTTTGAAAAAACAACTGAGAAACTCAGTGCTGCTGAAGGTTCTAAATTAATAATCAAATATAAGATCCCTTCGGCTATTATCAAGAATGATAGTCTTGAAATTGAAACTCCCTTTTTGTTAGTCAGAAATTTAACCCATAAGGTTATTATTGGGACACCTTTCATAAAAAAGCTCTTCCCTTACAACACTGATGAGAAAGGCATCACTGTCCAACATCTGGGAAAGCCTATTCTTTTTAAATTCTCTAAACCTCCCTTTAGTAAGACCCTGAATATTATATCTTACAAGGAGAAGCAAATCAATTTCCTCAAGGAAGAAATCTCTCACAAAAGTATTGAAATCCAATTACAACAAACCTCTGTCAAAACAAGGATTGGAAATATTCAGAAATAACATATCATATCCGTAGTATGGCCCAAATATAGACTTACTGCCACACAGGGACTTACTGCCTTAATGCCTCCGCTGCAGATATGATCATAAGTCTGAATAGTAATAATCCTAGAAGATCTTCAAGAAAGGTTTTCATTTTAGTTTAGTTCAAAGTGTACTACCAGTCTAGATCCGTTACCATAGTGCTTAATTATGTAAGAACAAAGCTGATAAAAAACTTATATCTAACTTAATTAACATGTTCCTACTACCAATGGGATTTTCTTCTTTACCATCCTTTTTTAGTTTCTTTTTATTAATAAATATTATATTAATAAAAATAAATAAAAATTAATATTATATTTTTACGATGATAAATAACTGAAGCTAATAAAAATATTTAAAGTGATAATAATTTTAATATTAATATTATATTGGTATTAATGTGAAAATAAAGTAATGTTAAATATAAAAATAATTATACAAGTATGTCTTTTTATGTCATTTTACAATTTTAGCTTGTTTAACAACTAGTTTTACCAAACACTTTTGTTTCAATCACGTAGTTTTTCAGCTTTCAGCTAGCTTATCAGTTTTCAGCTATCAGCTAGCTTATAAGCTTTCAGCTAGTTTTTCAGCTTTCAACTAGCTTATCAGCTAAACATGCCAAACATAGCCATAAGATATCTCAGGTAGCTTAAAGCTTAAAGCTTAAAGCTTATAGCTTATTAAATATATTCTCATTTTTATCATTTATTTTATCAAAATTTCACCTTTAGCCTTATATGTTTTCTACTAAACCTGTTTACCTACTCATTTTCCGATATACAAAAAAAAACATATTTATTTATCAGTTATCACATTTGTCTCATATGTACATCTTTCCCGCACAGAAATAATTACTACTTCAGAATAAAATAAATAAGTTTATATTACAAATTACAAATTATTTGTTTTATTCTATTTAATTTAATATAAATATAGAAAAGTAAATAAGTAAAAATTAATATTATATTTTTAAGATGATAAATAATTTGAGTGAAATTAAAAAATTTATAATAATTTTAATATTAATATCATATAGGTATTAATGTGAAAATAAAGTAATGTTAAATATAAAAATAAAGGCTTAATTGCAACTTTGGTCCCCAACGTTTACCAATGCCACGATTTTGGTCCCCGACGTTGTAGGCCGTGTGCAACGTTAGTCCTACCGTTTATTTCTTAATGGAGGAGGCTTACGTGGACGTCCAGTTGGAGAGAGAAAGGAAGTATGAGGAGAGAGGGAAGCATGTGAGTATCACGTGACCCTTATCTGAACCCATTATACCCAAACCCCTGACCTCCCTGGAACGAAGAAGGTAACGCGATTTAGATCCCTAGGGTTTCAGATTTGGGTATAATGAGTTCATATAAGGTTCACGTGAGTTCACGTGATACTCACGTGCTCCCCCCTCTCCTCAGATCTCCTTTTTCTCTTCAACTAGACGTCCACGTAAGCCTCATCCATTAAGAAATAAACGGTATGACTAACGTTGCACGCAGCCTACAACGTCGGGGACCATCCATGTAATTAAATTAGGTGGGGACCAAAATCGTGGCATTGGTAAACGTCGGGGACCAAAGTTGTAATTAAGCCAAAAAAAAATTATACAAGTGTGTCCTTTTATGTCATTTTACAATTTCAGCTTGTTCAACAACTAGTTTTACCAAAACACTTTTGTTCAAATTACGTAGCTTTTCAGCTATTAGCTATCAGCTTTCAGCTAGCTTATCAGCTTTCAGCTAGCTTATCAGCTTTTAGCTTTCAGCTATTAGCTAGCTTTTCAGCTTTCGGCTAGCCTATCAGCTAAACGTGCCAAAGGCTATGTTTGGCATATCATTTCAGCTAGCTTATAGCTTATTTGACTAGCTTAAAGCTTATTTGACTAGCTTAAAAGCTCTTCAAAAGTGTTTGGTGAATGAACTTATTTCAATAGCTTAAAGCTTTAAGTTATAAGTTATTAAATTTATTCTCATTTTTATCCTTATTATTTTATTAAAATTTCACCATTACCCTTATATATTTATATATTTATAAAAACACTAAACATATTTTCCCCTCACCCTTACGTATGCAGTTCTCGCCACCATTTCCGCCACACTGCTGCGCACCACAAGTATTAAAAATATTACATTAGTAAAAACAAGTAAAAATTAATATTATATTTTTAAGATGATAAATAACTTGAGTTAAATAAAAATATTTAAAGTGATAATAATTTTAATATTAATATTATCTAGGTATTAATGTGAAAATAAAGTAATGATAAGTATAAAAATAATTATACAAGTATGTTCTTTTATGTCCTTTTACAATTTCAGCTAGTTAACACAGTTTTACCAAACACTTTTGTTTCAATCACGTAGCTTTTCAGCTTTTAGCTATCAGTTTTCAGCTAGCTTATCAGCTTTCAGCTTTCAGCTCAGCTTGTTGATAAGCTTTCGGCTAGCTTATTAGCTAATTTGACTAAAAAAAACTCTTATTTAAATTGAGATATTTATAAAATATTATTCAATTGGTTCTCTATCAATAAAATTAATTTATGAAAATTTTAATGAAAAATAATACAGTATATTTTAATTTAAATGTTCTGATATGATAAATGCGTATAGATCAGTGTTTTAAGACTCGGCTCGGACCGGCCGGTCCGACCGGGACTCGGTGACCTGACCGGTCCGAGCCACACTTCAGACCGGTTAAGCAAGCCACTCGGCTGGAACCGCTTTAAACCGGCCGGTTTAATGATCAAACCGGTGACTCGGCCGATTTTTTGATTGAACCGGCGAGTCACCTTTTTTTTTTTTTTGGTCAATGCCAGTCGGCCCAGTCCCCCTTTTCATGTTTTTTTAATTTTTTTTTAAGTTTGTTGACGTTGGGCCATTCAAATTGTTTTTTTGGAAGCCCGTTTATCTAATTATTAAACATATTGGGCCATTCAAATTGTTTTTTTTTAATCCAGTTATAAACATTTTGTATGTAGTAGGAAAAAACCTTGATATTATGTTCAAAATGCTGCCAGGAGGGTTCGAACACAAGCCATGGAGGAAATATGGAGGAAACCTAACCACTGCACCATTACTATGTTTTTGATTGGAGACGGATTTTATTAATTATATATTGCATTGGACATTTTTTATGATTTTTAAATATACACCGAGTCAAGCAATCGAACCAGTGACCCACTGGTCCGACCAGTGACTCAGTACCCGACCGAGTCGATGACCGAGCCGAGTTTTAAAACACTAGTATAGATTGAGAACTGAGTAGTAGTACTATATGATATAGTTGATGCAAACTAAGTGCAGAGAGAGTATAACATAGGACACAGAATCCAGAAAACAGGGTCTCTTGCAGAGTTTGAAGAACGCTGAGTGAGGCAAGATGAGTTTTCTGTTCGGCAGTAGAAAAACTCCAGCAGGTACTTTTCTCTTTTTCGGTGTTTCCCAGATTTTGTTTCACGGGTTCGTTGTTGTTGTTGTGAGTTTTGATTGTGTTGATTGATTGAATGGAGGGGTGAAAATTAATGGGTTGGTATTGGTTTGTCTTCCCAGTTTCAAAAAATTGTCTCTTTGATTAGGAACTAGGTTGTTTTGTTGATGGGTATTTTTTGTTTTTTTTTTTGTGTGATTGTGATAGAGCTTTTGAGGGAGAATAAAAGGATGCTAGATAAGTCCATTAGAGAAATTAAAAGAGAAAGACAAGGCTTGCAGAATCAAGAAAAGAAGTTGATTGTAGAGATCAAGAAGAATGCTAAACAAGGACAGATGGTATCATTCCTCTTATTTATTTATTTATTTATATATTTCTATTTTCATTATTATATTTGGTATTCTTAAGCAGTGATTAGTAAATAGAAATTTGTTGCTTATATAAGGATTGTGGTTTGGTGTAGTGGGGTGATGTTAAGAATTGAGATGATTTGAAATTATATGGATTTTTTGTTCTGGTTTAAGCTTTTGGTGGGTTTGGCTTAAATTTGTCAGGGGGCGGTGAGAGTGATGGCCAAGGATCTTATCCGAACTCGCCATCAGATTGAAAAGTTTTACAAGCTTAAATCCCAACTCCAGGGTGTTTCTTTGAGAATTCAGGTTTGTTTAGCCGAACTTTGTTCTGTTTATTAGTCACAGAACTTGAAAATTTTGATCACATTAGCAAATAATTTAAAGATTTTGTCTTCGGTGTTGCATTACTGTGATGCATATATGTATCTTTTACAACTGACTTCAGATGAAAATACTAATAAATGAAAGTTTCCTGGTTATGTTGCACCAATTTGTTCATAGTGTATCAAATCTAAGATGCAGGCTAGTTTAAACAGCTCAAGTATCATTTTTCCATGTCATGTATTACCTCTTATTTTTAGTGTATTTTTTTGTATCTTCTCCATTTTAATTTAAAGATCTATCATGTTTATTCAATTTTGGGCTTCAGTTACCCAAATAAATGAGTTATGCTGGTTTTATTTTCCACTAGTTACTTAAATAAATTAGCACCTATGAAGAGAAATCATACTAAAATCCTTCGTGGATGATAAGGGGCTAGAGGGTGGGAACCAAATTTCACAACTTGTCTCAAAGCGATTAAATATTCGAGATATTTAGTTATTTTTCATCTGAAAACTCGTATTCCTCGTGGAATTTTGATAAACTCGTCAAGATATTTGACTGTAAAAGGATGAAGATTCATCTGGTGTGAGTATGACCAATATTTTACCATCTAAGATACCAAAAGATAAAGTTATAATAATACCGTGGTTGAAATTGAATATGGGAGGAGTAGAAAGGAATCTTCAAGTGCAAAAATAGATGCTAGCTTTGTTTGAAGTAGCATGCTCGGGATGGTATTTCAGCCATTGTTTAGAGTCATGTATTGGAAATAAAACATATAACAAGCCTTGAATTTCTTTTAATTAGCTTATGGAGTTATGTAGTTAATATCTACTTACTTCAATTTGTGATATGAATTTCTTAATTATTTTATTATGTTGTCTTTTATAAATGATGCAGTAACTCTGTCTATGATCAGAACCCTTTAACTGTCTCGAAATCATATAATGGATTGATAAATAGTTAATAATTTTATGTCAAAACTAGTTTCAAGGTAACAGATTATCCATTTTGTGTTAGCAAGAGATTATATCTAATGTAATCCTTTTGCTGAACTTATGTTGCTCTGACTATTTTTATGTTGGAGGCTTCCACACTTTTACAATAAAGAGGGTCTTTTGATTTATAAGCATTTGAAAAAACAAAAAGGGCCGTAGAAAGAGATATGTTTTGAATCACACAGTGATACGCATACTGCAGCAGTCTTGTTCTATATGTTTCAGTTAAATGTAATTCAGTCTACCATAGAAGGCTAGGCTTTGTTTTGAATTAGGGATTATCCAAAGGGATTTGAAATCTATAAGGTTTTCATCTATGTTCCTTGGTTAATTGGCAGTCTACCTGATATCGTTGCCCTTTCTTTTCTTTCCCATTTTCTCCAGTAGATATGACATTATAGATGATTCATTTGCAACTTTGGATATATCACTGCTCATTTAGTCTACCCTAATCCGGTTACCATTTTCCTTGACATTTTCACTATAACTTCTCTGACCAAGCAGCTCTCTGGGCTACACACTATACCTATAATAAGCTAAGGTCATGACTCTCCAGGTCACACAATCTTCGTCTCCAACTCATTGGATCACGTTTTCACTTTTCAACCTTAAATATGACCATATATCACAACCTAAATCAGTCTTTGATTCATCCACTTCTAAAATTCTCTCACCATTACCAAACTATTCCAATTACCAGCAACCAAATCAAATACTAAAAACACATTATCGCTTCAATCTCCAACAATGACAGCCCTTAAAAATTATTATCTTAAAAGTTTGTTAGATTGATTGCATTGATTATAGCATTTAAAAATGACTCTTGTGTCAATTTCAGACTCTAAAATCTACCCAAGCGATGGGAGAGGCTATGAAAGGAGTAACTAAGGCAATGGGTCAAATGAATAGGAGGATGAATTTGCCTTCCTTACAGAAGATAATGCAAGAGTTTGAACGGCAGAATGAGAAGATGGAACTGGTGTCTGAGGTGATGGGAGATGCAATTGATGATGCTCTGGAAGGTGATGAAGAGGAGGAAGAGACAGACGAGCTTGTCAATCAGGTTCTTGATGAGATTGGAATTGATATCAACTCTGAGGTAAGTTGTTGTCATTATTATTATTATAACAAAAGAGCTAATTATTGATGAAAAGAATTCTTGCTCCTCTAACTGGATGGAAGGTGTAAAAATAATAACGGTACACATATTTATTTTGTTCAATGTGCAGCTTTTGCATACCCCTGCATCAACCTCGGTTGCTGCACCAGCCGCAAAGAGCAAGGTTGCTCAAGCTGAACCAACAGGCAATGACGACAGTGGAATAGATGATGATCTACAAGCTAGGTTAGATAACCTGAGAAAAATGTAATTGTACAAAGGTTTCGAGGAGATGGTTTCAAAGAAGCATGAAATGGAATTAGGCACTGTTATTGTCTCATTTTATTATCAGGTTTGAAGCTATCTTGCATGTGTAAATAGTAATGCTAAAATTACAAATTGACTTTCATCAATACAAGCACGGAAGAGTTGTTGTGATATATATCAACTTTGAAATTCTGGACCTCATCTTTGTAATTGATCTGTCCCCTCTATAACTTGTTACAACTTTGATTTGGATGTCATGTTACAATATGATTCGTATGAAATCGTGTAGACTGACCTAAGTGATCAGTCCGTAAAAAATTATAAGTCGGTTAGTTCGGTATCATCTATAAAAATAGGCATTTTCGTCCATGAAAGATAGAAATTGATCCATTTAGTTCATGAAGGATGAAAACTATGATCAATTTAGTCATTGAAAGATGAAAAAAGTGATCAATTCAGTTTTTGGAATGACTAAATTGAACATCTTTTCATCTTTCATGAACTATTTTGTGTATTTTTATTGTTGAGGGGCCGAAATAACCCATTCCTACTCTTTTAGAAACCGAAGTAACAATTCAGTCATGTTAAAAGGTTTAACTAGAACTATGACTGAACTCTTCAGGGATTAGTTCCATTAGTTGTTTACCACTTTAGCTCCATTGTTAATAGGATAATAAACTGATCCTACTTGAAATAAATACTTGTACACAAATCAACTCATCGTAGGAAGTTTTAAATCTTCGAATTCACAAAACATATATATGTGAGGAACAAGGAGGGAAGTTTTAGTTTATGAAGGATTAAGATGCTCTGATCCGAAATAGCGTCTCATTTCTTGTTCCACCATTGAGATTATGAAAGGTCAATTAAAATCCTCCCATATATTGTTACATATGTCATATCTATGTATTTTTTAATTGACATGACATGATTTCATTAGCTAAGACAGGAAATGACACACTATTTGGGGATAGAGGATCTTGATCCATATTAGTAGTGAGGTTGTAGTGAAACCATGGTATTCTCATAGTCAAAAAGTTCAGGAGTTAACTATGACCGTAATCATCTCATTATTTGTCCCTGTCCCCTTTGGGGATGCCACTTTGTCAATCTGAGTGCGGCACAGTGGACAACCGGTCTGAGAGCCAAGCCACTTATCAATACAACATGTGTGGAAGATGTGCTTGCAACTATGAAGCTTTCGGACACTTTCGTCTTCTTGAAATGCTGTTAAGCAGATAACACATTCAGTCTGGTTTGTGCCTTCTGTTGTTGCAGCCTCTGCCTCCTTGTACATGAATGTGATAGAATGTGACTCTAAACTCATGAAACCAGATATCTTGTCAGCAAAAGATGGAGGAGGAGGTGAAAAGGGATTGGTATTACAGCACCATCCAAGCATAGTGAGGGTGAAAAATGTCAAGGCAATTAGAAATGCTCCAAGTATCAGAATCGCAGGGAACGGAAACATTTTTTCTTATGCCAAAAGTGTCAATGTAAAGGGAAAAAAAGAATATGCAGAGACACTTAAAGAGCATGGTTGACAATTTCTATAAGCACAACAAGAACCAGTTCGGTCTCAACAAAGCTGGAACAGGTAAAAGACATGATTTATGGGGATATGCTTTGGAGTGAATAAAACAAGCGTTATGTGCTGATTGACAGTTTGAGTGAATGAATAGAATTGGCACTTAGTGATGGATAAGGATAAAACTAGTTGTATTGTTCCAACTTTCAAGTACGAAAACATTTGTCCCCCCTCAATGATTCCCAAATCCTCTTCGATAAAGCCAGAAAAGGAATAAGCGAGTAACATTGGTGGCATCCATTGAATATTAGAGTGAAACTTTCATTCTTTCCTTTTACATACTTTTACATGGTTAGATAATTTCACCGACATGTCCCAACAGAGCCGGTAGATAGTTGTTCTCTTTAAGCATTTAGTCGAAGGTTTAATATTTGGATAGTGTGTATGAAAATGATTTGTTGAAAGAGACCTACTCACTTAATGTGATCTTATAGCCTCGAGGGAATTATTATCATTGCTGCTATCTATGAAAGTATCTACATTTTTTAAGAGCATTGTTGTTTAACCAGAAGAATCAAACATTCAACCTGGATATGTTCCAAGCTGAGTGTAACTATCTAACCTGGATCTGCTGCACAACCGACTTAGCGTTGTCAGGTTGACGATGATGCATAACTTTCTTGTAGTGCTAGGAACATTTGAACATACAACACTTCTATATGAGGTACGCCGTACGCGCGCACTCAATGATTGCAAGTACATATATAAGGCAGAGTTTTATTAAGTCCATGGTAATTTATCTATGGATTATTAACATTTGAAAATAGAAGATGTATGATTATGAAACACGATCATTGACAGTTTAAACACCACAGTAACTGCGCAGAGCAAACTTGTCTCCCTCCAGGCCTTTTTCAGTATAGTAGTACTTGAGGAACTCAACATGATCAAAAGGCTTAAAGAGCAAAGGGTGTTCCTCATCTACCAGCTCCTTCGGGGCTTTTACCATGTACCCTCCTTTGGGAATAGAGAAGAATCCTGTAGCGTATCTAGCTTCGCTCCCGGTCATCATCACTCGGTGTAAGGGTGAATGCAACCTCCCGTTCGACCATGCCTTCAAATTTCACATCACAATTAATTTTATAAATTACAAATTTTCAACATAATTCAATCATAGCGATGATAATTATTTAAGGCTGTCTACCGTGGACCAAGAAAAACATGGTTCACAAGTTAAAATGACTTCTTTACAAATAAATTTTAGCACATAAGGAACAAATTGTAAATGACATGTCATGTAATGTCGGTATTTCAATGAGATATTTAAGGTGAATATAACTTACATGGAGAGAATCACCGATCATGACGACGAAACTTTGTGAGGAAGGCTTGTAGCTTATCCATTTTCCATCTTTGGTGAGCACCTCCAAACCCTCCACATGATTTTGGTACAAAATGGTCACAATGCTTTTGTCTGTGTGTATGTCTAGGCCTACCTTTGTGTCAGTGGTTTGAGGGCCTTTGTATTTCATAAACCGGAGGAGGCAATTGGTTGAGTCAAGGTGCTCCTCCAAGTACTTTTCAACACCCAAGCTCTCCAAAACCATCTTCCTCATAATCCGGTCCATCTCTGAGAGTTTCTCAGAGAATGAATTTATAGTTTTGCTGGCAAATTCAAAGAAAATCAAGAAATGAGAATAGCAAATATATATCAGCAATAATGTACGTACCACTTCTTTTTTTGTGTATACACCTAAATATATATAAAGAGAAGAGAGAAAAGTAATAGACAAGATATATGTGACACGTACCTAAAACTTGGGTTTCCATTAGGCCACAAGATTTTGGTCATGGTTTCAACGTTCTCAGAGACATCTGCGTCGTCAATGCCCATGCTCTCATATAGTGGGATCATAGGATACTGACCAATATAACCATGATAGGTCTTGTTAGACACGTTGAGTTGCTTGGTTTGTAGAGGGAGATCAAAGAGATCTTCTAGTTGAGTGAAAACTTCCTTGCGAAGATCTAAAGGAACAACTAGTGTATCAAAAATTGCTTCAAAGCAACCATAGTCTACTAGTGCCTTGTGAACTTTGGATTTCACTGCCTCCCAATTAGCCAAGTCATTGAGGTTAGTGAAGTCAATAGCCGGAAGCTTTTCTGAGTCCATGTCTTCACTTTTCCTTTTCTAATTTGATCACAAGATTGAAGATATGAATGCTTATTTAAGCTAGCTAGGTTTGAACCAATATGGTAATAATTGAGTTAATTATTAGCACGCTCACATGATATCGACCAAAATGATAAAATAATAAAAAATGTATTCGATCTATTAGGTCAGCACCAATAATTATACATTAAATTAGTAATAAAATGAATTAAAAAGTATCAGCCCGTAAAATAATTTATTAGAAATAGTTTGTTGACTGACTTGAATAAACTTAAATGTTAATTCAAAGTTTTAAAATTAGTGATAAGATTTGGTTGAGTACCAAATTAGAAAAGTAATTAGTATGGTTCACGCAGTTAATCTTTTACATTATACTGTTATTTGATGAGTTTTTTTTTTTTTGAAACTTTTATTTGATGAGTTTACTCTACCCCTCATTAGAGATGGCAGAAAAATCCACACTTACGGGGCCTGACTCAAACCCAACCCGAATTTCGGGCGAAACCCAACTTCTTTGGGTGTGGGTTGGGTTTGGGTTTCACCCGAATTATAAAACCTATTTGAGTTCGGGTGTGGGATTGATTAAACCCGCACCCAAACCCGAAGTCTTATGTATGTAATTACCAGCCCTTATATATATTATTAAAATTACTAATAAGTTGAGTTTTCTTTAATTAGACATTTAGAATTGCGATGTTTATAAACAAACACAAAGATATTCCAATTGGATAATCAATCATACATAAAAAGAAACATGCAGTTAATCAATTTGGGGATATAGATAAAAATGAACGAACATTTAGATTACAAAGAGGGACTATGGTGGCGGTTACCTTCCGACGACCTGTGCCAAGGTTTTGACATAGCCATCGATGATATCGTCCCTGGAGTAGTCCTTGAGGTAGTAGCTATCGGGTTTCTTCATGACGACGAGCCAGTGCTTGAGGTCGCAGGCATCGGGCGCGATGGTGGTTTCTTTGAGGGATGAGGTGGTGGAGAGGGAGCGGAGAGAGGTGGAGGAAGGGGTGGTTGTGGTGGAGAGGGAACGAGAGAATAATGGAGCGAGGGTTAGGGTTTTGGGGAGGACACGGGAGAAGATCGGAGTCGCCATTTTCGTGAACAGAGAGTGATGAGAGAAAGAGCAGCAACGAGAAGTAGCATTGTGGTTTTTTTTTTTTTAATCCGTCTACTTCATAATTAAGTGGAAAATAGCACAGAGGTCTCAAAGACAGAGAATACAAAAGAAACGGCATCAGGAGGCACCTCCTCAATTCACACTAAACCGACGAATGAGTAACCCAAAAATCTGCAACCATATTACTATATCGCATAACGATAACTAAAGACACATAATCAAGCGAATGACATAACCAAACACATTCTTGAATACTATAACATAAGTATGAGCCGTCATCAAGAGGTTTATTCCACCGCTAGAAGAGTTGAAGACAATTCGTCTCAAATATCACTGAGCTTAAGACAAGCTGAGAAGGCAAGGTGATCGCTCAACGAAACACCAAAGCTTCAACCACCCCGACCGAGGGTGCCATAACATGAAATGCTGCTGCAGCAGCAAAGTCAAGACCCTCGGAGTCGCAAGCAACAAGACCCAAACCTCCCACTTCACCCAATCTGAACGAAACATCAAAGTTGAGCTTGTTGACACCCTTCGGAGGACGCTGCCAAGAAGCATGTAGCTCAACATCAAGTCGTATCACCGCCGCCGCTGGATCAGTGGATCTTGAAGAACAACTTCATAAGAAAAACGTCTCTCCCCAAATACTTGTTTATTTTCGGCCTTCCACAACACATACGACCCAATTTTCCAGCAAGTAAGTGTCTCCAAATCAGCAGAAGATAGGATCTGCTGCATACAACTAGAAAAATCATAGAAAACATCCACCCAAAGGGAGACAGGATGCCCAAACCAGAATATTCGTCTAACAGGGCTCTGCAACCATAAATGGTCAATCGTTTCATCATCCACCCCACAAAAAGGACAAATCGGGTCCACATCCATGCCACGCTTGCGAAGGGCCTCTCTCACTGGAAGGAAGCTCGATCACACCCTCCATGCTAGATCCTTGCATCTGGGGAGCGTCGGGCTCCTCCAAGTTTTGAAGTATAATTACCATCAACCGAATCGGATGAAAAATGGAGCATCCCCTCCCCCCCCCCCCCCCCCCCGCCAAGCAAAGGAAGAGGGATAGATAAAATCTGAACAGCGGTTGTGAGACAAAAAACAAACTCTACCAATTTCTTATTCCACTTTCTCTCTAAGGTAGCCACGAGATTAGAAACATATTGGATTCCAAGCAACCATCAGGGAGCCAATTATTACACCTCACATCAACCTGGTTACCATTACCAATCCTCCATCTCGCACCCTGCAAAAACACCCAACTAGTACTCAAAATGCCTGGCCAAGCGTAACTAGGAAGAGACCCCTTCTTTGCATCCAAGATGGTTCCATTTGGGAAATAAGCACCACGAAAAAACTTGTGCCATGAGAGTCTCTGTGTAACACCTCAATTTCACGAGGGTTAAAAATGTAATATCAACAATGAATAAAGACAATAAATGCCATAATTGCAACGAAAAAAGTCAGAGCAATTAAAAAAACAAACGAAAAGCCTCAAGAGAAAATATCCAAAAACCGAAATAAAATACCCGAGTCAAGATTCTAGAGTCACCAAACAAAGTGAAACTTCACGAAAAAGAGTAATATCAAAACTGAAAGGTAAATGACAATAGACTCGATCAAGAACAGTTCCGAAAAGTCCAATTACATACATTACCCCTAGACACTTTACGTCTAACTGGTGCACGTTAGCGATCTCATCGTAGTGTCTGCATCCAACTGTCATACGTCATCATGCGGGAGAGACGGTGAAAAGACCAAATGAATATTTATTTTCAAAAAGACTAAATGAATATTTACAACCAACAAGATGTTAGTCCAGGAATAAGCAAGTTGACTCTCTTGTAAAGAGGATGATACAAGTTCAAATTGTGGAAAATAGGATTGTTGAGAAAGACAAACAATCATTTTTTAAACGGGGGTGACAACATCTATTATAAAACAACATGAATATTTACCGTGTAACTAACTACAAATAGTCAAATACTTACAAAATCCACTTTATTTAAAATTGCACTAAACATTAGAATGAAGAAAAACATAGTCATAACAAGTCAAATCGTGTCAATAACATAACAAACCAAAATCAAAATCCTATCACTTAAAATAAACAAACAAATAATTAACACACATATTTTATGAACACACACATTTTTTGACAATCCAAGTAAAGAATGATTTATCGAAAGATCTCTACTTACTTAATGTGATTCATAGTCTTACGAGTATTACTTTAGCTACGGCCATGAGAATACTTTGAGAAAAAAAATTAATGAAAGTAATAATCATATTAATTAAATGAGTAAAATACACTCACCCCCCTCAAGATTTGCAAGAATGACACTCCACCCCATTCTTTTTAAAAATCTACACTCCACCCCATTTTTTATAAAGGCAAATTTTAGTGACGAAAACAAATTCCTCACTACTAAAAACTAATTACTAATTAGTAAAAATTTAAATAAATTTAATGCATATACACTATCATACATTAATTTATGAAAATAATTTTACTGAATTAAATTTAAAAAAACCATTCACTCTGTCTGTTAAGTCCACGTCCAATCTATCTCCAAATCATATTTCTCACCACAAACGGCCACCACCAAGCCTTTACTCCCTTTAACACGGCTCCACTGTCCCACAATGTGAAACCCCATGGCACCTCCATGCCTCAAAGTTTTGTTGCAACCTGAACCCCAGAACGTGAATCGCACATCCCTAAAGCCACTTGTTCAACTACTTTTTGTGAATTTCACCCCTTGAAGTTGTGAGCGAACGCTATGTTGGTCTTAGATATTGTTGGATTTTGTTAAAAACGATGCTCCACCGCCTCGTTGGGCTCTAATAACCTCAGATCCACTTCATATTTTCATAATTTTGTTTCTCTATTTTCTTCACCCATTTGTGTTGCTTTTTTGGCCTACAACCCAATTTTGAAAATTGGAGGTATAAAGAGATTATTTTGATTAAAATTGAATTATTACCAAATATGAAAACACAAGCATGTTTCACTATGTTCGAGATATGGTTTGTAAATCGGGCAGGTGTGCTATTGCATAATTTGCATTATGAATTTACGGAGGAAAAACGCGATTGAGAGAATGAGGAGGATTGTGATGTTTTCATTTTTAAATTTATTGGATTATATTGATTTTTTTTTTGAAATTATTGATTAACAATTTAAATAATAACTAATTATTAATGAAAAATATTTTTCGTCACTAAATTTGCCTCTATATAAAATGGGGTGGGATGTAGATTTTAGATAAGAATGGGGTGGAGTGTAATTCTAACAAACCTTAAGGGGGGTGAGTGTACTTTACTCTAATTAAATTGAATTTATGAGAGAAATTAGCAACGGATGACTTTTGAGAGAGACAGACGTACAGACAGAGCGAGTCCAAAAAAAATCCGGAATCGAGGGCCTGAATTCAAATCCAGTTCACGAAATTTTCAAATCCGTTGCTAAAACTAACCTCTGCAATGCACAGCGTAATCAAAAAGCAAACCCAAAAAACACTGTCACCAACACACACAAAATTTTCTAAAAATATAAAAAAATTAAATAAAAAATTGAAAAGTCACATAAAAAACAACAGAAATTTCCGCTCAAATTCATTCATTCTCCTTTTGCTTTTCTCAGAAGTTTCTTCCTTCCTCATTTTACTGCTTGGAATTCGTCACTCTCACTGGAGATTTTCACTGGCTTCAGCAGCAGCTGCTACTGTTTTGAATCGCTTTGTATTCTTCTATGGTGAGTCAAATTTTGAATTTTTATCATCTGGGTTGTGTTTAATTCTGCTTTTTCATCAACCCCATTATTGCATTTTGTTGTCTGAGGAATTTTTTGTGGCGTTTGTGAATTGGGTAGCATTTGCATGTGGATGGAGTGAGTGTTTATGGTGTTTTTGGTGGTCAATTGGTGATTTGGGCTTCTGGGGTGTGGTTAATTTTTCAAAAAGATTCAATTTTTGTTGTTTGTGATGGCTGTGTTGAAAATTGAAATAGAGGAGTTTTTGTGTGTGTTAATTTTGTTACTTTGTTTGTTTATCTGGGTTTTACAGATTGTTGTTTAATTGAGGTGCATTTGTGAATTGGGTAGCATTTGTAGTGTGTGGGTGCATGTGGAGTGGTGTTTTGGAGGTCAATTGATGATTTAGGCTTATTGGGTGTGATTGATTTTTCAAAAAAATTCAATTTTTGTTGTTTGTGCTGCTTGTGTTGAAAATTGAAAGAGGGTTTTTTTTGTATGTTAATTTTGTTACTTTGTTTTTCTGGGTTTTACAGATTGTTTACTTGAGGTGCATGTGGTTGATATCCTATGGAAACAGTGGTTGGAATTGAGGATAATGATTTTGGGAAGCTTGGAGACAGTGGGATTGATAGAAGCAGTTCTGCTTTGTCTTCACCGAAGCAGGTTGCTAACCCAATTGTATACAAGCTCGTACGGGTATATGTTTAGTTACTTACTGATTCAGTTTTTCAATGTAATTTGGATTTGCATTTTTTCTTTTTTTAGTTTTGTATGCTTCAGGCATGAGGAAAATTTGAAGCTTTTTAGTTTGATGAAAACTGTCCAATAGTCTTCTAGGCATAATCAAGATAAAGGGAGTTCCTACGGTACTCTTAGGTTTTCCAGTATAACACCCTTTAAGAGTTGTCGAACTTCTATAAGTTTATTTTTTCCAGCCTTATAAAATCCTGTTCTGTTGGACTAGTGCCCTAAACATCGTCCGTGTAGTGTTCTGATGTTTTCTTTTCTTCCATTTTTGTGTCCCCCCCCCTTTTCATCCGAATAAAAACTTCATTGTGTTCGTAATCTCATTATTCTCGGTGCATGACCCTTTTGTTTGCCTAATATGTTTAGTTGCATTCGTAATACCTTGAAAGTTTATCGAGTAGCGGCCTGCGATCTGTACTATGAAGTATCAAAATACTTGATGGCTTCATCTTCCTTTTATAGTCTAGTTTGTTTTACTACTTTGTTGTTTTATTTAAGTAAATTGATCAGAGCTCCTTTGTTTAGTTTCATCATCTTCCTTAACTTTAGTGATGACCAAAATGGAGTGTTGAGATTTGATAGTAAAAGTATGTTGAGATTTAGTTTGATTAAATTAAAGAGAAAACGAAATCAGATTCAAAGTTAATGTTTTATTATTTGGTTCTGTTATTTATACTTTGTCGAGGGTTTTTTCACAATTCTACTAGCTGTCTGATATGATATTTAGGTTGAAGGTGATGGGAGGTTAGTGCCTGCAACAGATGACGAAGTGAAGAAGGTGGAGGGTTTTCTTGAGTATGAAAACAGTGAAATGCGTGTTGTTGCAGATACTGGACAAAGTCTGGAGTGCATATCAATTGAGCGATCCTCTTCTGGGAAGCTTCGATTGGAGTGCCCTGAAGGTGTGTGCTTAACCTTTCAGCTGTACAAATTGCTACTCAACCCTTTTTAACAGCATGTTGATGCATTTGTCGAAGCATTTGCAGTAATGGTTACAATCGAGGGATTTCCGTGGTGATTGTTACTGTAGTTTTATTTCTGCTAAAACAAGGGATTTTAGTGTTGTTTTTGTCTTGTATTTTATTCATTTTATGACTACAATTTGTGTGATGGTATTTTTAGCTTTAATTTTTTTGTTATAAGACACTCCTTTTCTAAACACATGGGTTATTTAGGGTAAATGTATTTTGTTTGTAAAGCTGTTGAACGCTTGAATTTGTTCCTCTCACATATCATGAGTTTGCTTGCCACTGAATGCATTCTTGTTATTCTTCCCATAAATTATTGGCATGTCTGTGACTATAATGGGTAGTGGAAATTGTTGATGGAATCTTGATGAACTTGACTTCTTTTTAGTTATATGGTCGTAGCTGCTCTTAAAGTTTAGGCTAACCAATGGATGCCATGTTGGCTAACTTATTCATTTCCTACAAATATCATTCTCCGTATTTTATTCAACTAATATCCTGGTCGTTTCACAATTAGGCACCGCAGAAGCAGATTTGGGGAAGCTAAATGCGAGGTTTCAGGTATTTGGCTCTCTTTTCTCTTCTCTTATTTGTTCCGTCTCTCTAACGTTTAGATTCCTATTTGTTTCTTATGCCTTATAAATTTTTCAAAGGCATAAACTATGCTTTGACCCAGGAAACAGTGAAAAACTGAAAATAATTAAAAGCTTTTGTTGAAAAGTTCCACATTGTCTAGAGATATGGCTAAATAAGTGTTTATAATTTATAAAGGGTAGAGCAACCTCACCCTAGAGCTAGCATTTGGGGCCTGACCGGATTCTAAGAGCTTTGAATCCTGGAAACAAAGTAAAAACAATGGGCACTTTTGCAATTAAAACTGAATACTGCAAATGAAAATTGAAACCAAACAAACCCCTACCTTATACAGGTAATGTGGTGAGAGATATTAACAAACAACTCCATGCATTAATAACTAAGGATTTTCTAATTAAAATTTAAAATTACAAGGTTAAATACTTTGTGATGCTTTAGTTTAGCAGAACTATAGCAAATATTTGTGCTTGGATTTATGTACTCGTATTGCAACGTTTTTATCCAGGACTCAAGAAGAAAGTTAAAATAGGCACTCCCTCAGTTTCTTTTTAACTGTCCAGAAAGAGAAAAAACACACACATATTAAGAAATGCAATTAATATTGTTAATTTTAATATAAATATTTCTTCTTTTATTTCTTTTCCTATTTTACCTTCTAAAGTGTATTGTTATCTCTTCTTATTTATTTATTCTTCTCACAAAGGCATTATTGGAAAAAGATCTGTTAATGTTCTCATGATATTTGAAAATATCAATTGATGCTCTCTTGAAATTCTAAGTGGACAAATCTATATAAATAAATTTGTTCTCTTTGTTCTCTCCAAGTTGACAGTTACAGAGAAATGGAGGGAGTATAATACAACATAGATTTTTTCCTTGTCTGGAGTATGTAATTATGTGTTTGTTTGGATTTAAATTTCTGTATGAGTCTTTACCTTGGATATTTTGTTTATCATTTATAATATTGTATGTAATTTTATTTGAGAAGTAGTTAATGAACTCATACTTTCTTAATAATATTTTGTTTTTTTTGTCTTGGGCTTTGGGTTCATAGTTTCTGGCTTCTTACCTGCAAGTCTGCATATCCTGATATTTATTAGTATTATGTTTTCTAGGTTCCTTCTTAACCTCTAAAATTTCTTGTAGTACATTGAACAGATTTTGCAAAAGGTCAAACATGAAGAGAAACTTCGCCTGTCATCTGGATCACCTGTTCATTCTCATGTAAATATAGAAAGCCAGTGTTCTGCTGATAAATTTCCTGTCATAGATGGGAAGGTTCAATCTGGAACTCTCAACCAGGAAATACCTTCTATAGCATCAAGTTTAAATTATAGTCATAGTAATCAATCTGGGAGTATAGATCAGTGTTCCAGACCTTCAGATGGAGTGATAGAAAGTGGATCATCTGCTTCTGCTGTATGTTCAGCTTTGGAGCCTGATTCTTCAATGGTAGATGAAGAAATATGCTTGGACAAGCTATCAATCAGAGAACTTCATGAACTGTTTAAGGTAACTTTTGGTCGGGAAACTACAGTGAAAGACAAACAGTGGCTGAAGAGGAGGATTTCCATGAGTTTAACTAACTCATGTGATGTCTCAGCGACAACTTTCATTGTTAAAGATAACAAAATGATTAGAAAATGTGAAGAAGACTGTTCTGGAAACGTGAATGCTGCAGATGTTATCTCTGTGGAAAATGTGGCAGGGGAAGAGGATAGCAAATTTAAGGATTCATCTGCAGTGGAGGATTGTGGGTTTGAGAATAACCCAAGTGTTACTGAATCAAGTCTGGAAAATCTTAATATGGAACATGAACTGAGTGGTGAGGATCACCTAAGAGAACAAAGAGCTGCGAAAAGAATGCGGAGGCCCACTAAGAGATATATCGAAGAGCTCTCTGAAAATGAATCTAGAGAGCATAACCCTAGGTTGCCAAGTTCTAACAAAAATATGGGATTTGGACATGTTTCTCCAACTTCATGCGCGAGGCCTGCTGGGAATGCTTTTCCAGAGGCAAGAACATTTATCACCAGATTAGACTCTCTTGGAGGTTCTGGCATTCAAATTCCTTGTGTTTCTCGGGTTCGAAGAAGTCGTCCAAGGAAAAATCTCACATCTCTTATGGTAAGTGATACTTTTTAATGCTTAAACTCATAAAAGTAACACATATATTTAAGTTTTAGCTTTACCCCCTGAATAAAGAATGGTTCTTCTTGTTCATACACTCTGTTTCTTCCTTCTGTCCTTATTGCCGCTTTATCTCTGATGTTGAAATTAGAGAGATTTAGGTAGAGATGGAGGGAAGGATAGAACAAACACTGAATAATTGAATAAATTATTGATATATGGTGTAATGATGTCTTGATGTGTTACAGAATACAACGCAGTGAACTGTGTTTAATTATTTATACTAGTACAGGACAGGACTGCTAATTTCAATCAGACAAGGAAACAAATCAGTGCATAAAATGAAATATGAAAACCTTTTTTTTTTAAGATCATCTAAGATGTTCTAAAATATTCTAAGATTTAGTTAATGATATTATAAGATATTCAAACACCTGATAATATTGTTCATTTATAAGATAAACTCCGTAACTCCATTAGCAAGTTAGTTCATTTGTTGAGTGATATACATAATGCTTTTTCCCTTTTGCTCCAATTTTCATTTTGATGCCAAAGCTAATGCTTCCTATTAATGCTGCCTTTGGGCCTTGCTGTGTATGATTTGCATGCCTAGGTAATGTCTATTTCTTGCTGAGCATCTTCCCAGCGCTGCTTTCTAATCCTGTTTTGATTTTCCAGCAATCTCTTGATAGTTCCGGAAGTACCTTCGTTGTATGATGGTTCTGACTTCTGGAAAATCTTATTTTATTTTGTTACGAACAGAAAACTCCAAGTCTGTTTCAGAAATTCCATCCAACTGGTGTGGGTGAGGCTGCAGAGTTGGGTTGTAAGGTACTCAGAGAGCATGGTTCTGATGGTGGTGAGAGTCAAGACTGTGGTGAGAGTCAGGACGGTGGTGAGAGTCAGGACCAGGTCTTGAAGCCAAGACCCTCGTGTGAAAAGGTTCATCAGCCAGTAAGTCCAACTAAGCCTCTACTAATGGTAGAAAGTATAGGGTTATTGTTCTTCTAAGTATATTTCTGAATTCGCTTCTGTATATTATCTTTATTGCATGCATAAACTCAACGTGATGTGGCATATGAAATTGCTATCGCAGTGGGTTAATGAAATTTTCTTTGAAGCTGTTTATCAGCTTTTGGGGAAATTATAATTTAGGAATTCCTAGAAAAACATATTTCCATTTGGGGACACAATCAACCGGATGAGTCGAGTCAAATATTATGTGGCTTACTTTAATACCTTTTCGTTGTTACTTTCTTATGAAACTATTTGTTTATAGAATTTCACCTATTATTACTTTATTGTGAAAATGAAAGACTATATTGGCCTGTTCTGCCATGAGTACCTCCCAGTTGTGGTTCATACTTCATACTGCCTCACTCCTTACTCTGATTACATATTGATTGATAATGTTATCAGGTTTAGGCACTCATTTTTTTCTAAATATGCATGGTTGACAGCAATTTCACTAAAAATAATTTCACTTGTAGCCTCTCTAAACAAGGTTCTCAGCTTTTTTTTTCCTCTTTCCAAGATTTTACTTCTTGTTTTCATATTTAGAGTATGTCTGTTACTTGCTGGGACTTCCTTGATATGGGGATATTTGATATGACAATTGACAAGTAATAGAGGTGTATTAGCTTTATATACTAGGTAATTGATGCGAGTTTTCTCACGTAACCCCTTGCTTCTGTACTTTTCAAGGCTCTAATTTGAAAAGGAGATAACTGACTACTTTAACACAATGCTGTTTCCTTTTATTTTATTCAATACAGTACCATGAGATAATCTTTTTCCCACTCGTTCTTTTTTTTGTTGGATGTGTTATAGTTTGCTTCAGAACCTGTTCAAGAGAAGCAGTGCTCAGCAATAGGCACAACTGAGCTACAGCAGGAATTGAGGCCTAAAAGGGAAGAGCCTAAAAGGGAAGAGCCTAAGAGGGAAGAGCCATCTAGCCATCCTTCAGAGGACAACATAGTTACTGTTCCCACTGCCAAAGGTGGAATGAGAAGGAAACATCATCGAGCATGGACTCTTGTTGAGGTAATGAAATTGGTTGAAGGCGTGTCACGGTGTGGTGCAGGGAAGTGGTCTGAGATCAAACGGCTCTCCTTTTCATCGGCTTCCTATCGTACCTCTGTTGATCTTAAGGTACTCATTTTGATGTCTGACAATAAAGCCATGTCATGTGAGTTTTTTGATAATGCTAAAGCTGGTAGCGTGTGCATACAGCTGTATTTCAGGCTTTGTTCTTGCATATATTGAATGCTTTTGCTTTGCAGGACAAGTGGAGGAATTTGCTCAAAGCTAGCTATGCGCAGACACCTGCAGATGTGGGGGTGAGTCTTTATGTCACTAAATTTAACTTGATCTTGCATATTAGGTTAAGTTAGGTTTCTACAGTCTCGTGACTTCTGCCGCATGTTTGGATACACGGTGAAGTAAAATCACAGTGGACAGCAACTTTTCTTAGCTTTTGCGACTGTCCTCCATGATTTTGCTCTCACTGTGATTTACGCCGTGTATCCAAACAAGCACCAGGACTTGATATGCTGTTAATGTTTTATTCCTTATGCAGTTTAATTTTCCAAATTCAATAGGCACGTTTTCGCAGTTAGCACATTCATCCAGTTCCTTTTTTTTTTACTTCCCTGAATTTCTCTTCCAAGTTACTTTCTAGAAATGGGATTGTCACTAGTCTTGAATTAGAAATTTGACATGTTACAAGTTCAGGTTTCATGACTACATTAGTCCCACTTACTTAATTCTTTTGGTATGAATGATAGATGAAGAAGCATGGTACAGTTCCCATTCCAGAGCCAATTTTAGTTCGTGTGAGGGAGCTTGCAGAGAGGAATTCTCAGGTGCCTTCTAGCTATATCTCAAGCAAGTCAAAAGCTGGTGCAGGGGTTGTGTATGGAGATAGATCAGGGTACTTGTAGTATTGTAAATAATACCCAATTACATATCATGAAAAATAAAAAAAAGAACTAACTTGTGCACTTCTTTAAACCAATCCCTTTTTGAATGCAGAGTAGAAGCAATGTTGTAGGCAGATGAGAGATTTATCAGATGTTTAATGCACTGAGGAAATGTTTAATAGCGTCGTGCCAGTTCTTCCCTGTGGCTGCTTTTGGTCGTTGTAAATTTTGTGCTAGTAATATATCCTCTAGTTTAGAATCATGTGCGTTTAGATACAGGCTTATTGGAGCTTAATGGAGATTTTTTTTTGGAAAGTTATTGGGGCTTTAAGACACAAACAATTACTCAAAACTTGTTGCGGACCTGTTTGGGGCTTTAAGACACTTTATCAATATGACAAAATTGATTCTTAAAATCTTCGTAACATCTAAGAGCAACATTACCGGTTGAACTAGGGCTTTTTCCAATGAGAGATAAAAATGCACAATCTTTTTCGCTATTAATTTTTTTCCAATTTCTAAACCCTTTTGAAGTAAATGGGCTTGGACTTCTAGAGAATAAATATTATGGAAAGAGAAGCATCTTCTTCGAGTGAGTACTCTAACCAAAGAAAAGTTTTAAGCCAATGAGTTTGAAATCGTAGAGGATGACCAAAAAGTGTGCTCTACAAAATTCATTTTGTTGATTAACAGGATAAAATTTCAAATTTGTGAATGTTTTCCAGGATCATGTATGAAACTATCAACACTATACTTTCTTGTCTAGTCCTCACAGATTTAATGATTCAATAAAACTTTCAACATTAGTATCTAAATTTGAAGTTTGTGCATTAAACAAAGGTAGTGCTTCTTCGTTCTCTCTCTCTTTTCTTTTGAAATATGTGTCAATTTTTAGTCACATTTCAACCTAAAAGAAATATATAACCTCACATCAATGAACAACATCAAGCCACCAACTAGAAAATTAGAGCATCCAATTTGCAAATTAATCTAAAATTATACCTTTTTACACATAGTAGTGATAAAGCACAACAAACAACAAAAATGACACACATAACAAAAGTAGAGAAGTGAAAATATTGGAAGTGAATAGGTTAAAAAAACAACGGGAAGTTTAGAATATACAATAAAAGGAAGAAAGCATACAACGCAACGCACGACTTAAGGCACTGGGTGGTAGAGCACAACAAACGCCAAAATAACCAAAATGTTATCCATTACGTTTCTTTAGCAAAAGTAAAAGGACAAAAAAATAAAACTCGTAAAAGAAGCTTTTTCAATAATTTTAATAATATAAATGAGGCCGAAGCCCGAAGTGATTGACACATGTGAGTAGAAAGAAGGAAATTTTAAAGCCTCTTTGTCACTTTGTGAGACCTAGCTAAGTGAAAAGATAAAGGTTGACGTATGATATACAAATTTATAATATTTAGTGGAGGCGAGGCCGTATATATTTTATGTGAGTATTAACATAGAAAAGTAGAACATTGGGGATGACCATGGCATGGCCTAGTCCCCCCTACATCCGCCACTACTTTGATGGGCACCTTCCACCCCATTGAGCGCCTCCACCATTACTACCCAACACACGTCGCTTGCATCATGCACCATCGCTACTACCAACAACAACTCTTCACCACCACCACCACCATCTCATGGCATTCTTCGTCACATGACACCCTCAAACATCACCACCTAATTCCCTTCACTTATGATGTTGTTTTGACTCATCACCATCCTCCAACGTCAAACACCTTTCACACCACCATCACCATCAACAATTCCCCATCTGCATAACTCAACACTCTCCACCTTCAATACCAAGGAGCACCAATGCACGACACCCTCTATTACGCACTCACCACCACCACCACGACCATGAAATAAGTAAATGTACAAATATAATATCCTTGTTTGTCAAATATTGAAATAATATCACAATTTTTTTCTTCAAAAAATACTAATATCAATTTTGGGACATAGAAAAATAATAATACATTGTTTTGGTAAATAAATATCTAAGTGAGATTTATGTATGATTCATGGGCCAGAAAGACATACATATGTAAACTCTAAAGAGTAAAGTGGCCCAATGCCATGACCATCTAAAATCTAGCCCTTAACATCAGTTCAATTTTCTCAGACCTACACTCTTCTCTCTCCCTCTCTCTCTGCAATCTCGTGTGTGTGTGTGTTCCGGTGAGCTAGCTAGGTAGCTCAGTCTGCTCAATTGCTATGGAAAATTGTCCCTGTTCAACTTATCTGATCACCCTTTTGTTGTTTGCAGGCAAAACTCAGCGAAAATGGGTATCATTGAGAGGATCAAAGAAATTGAAGCCGAAATGGCTCGAACCCAGAAAAACAAAGCCACAGGTACCATTCCTCCTGCATCTATTGATTTTCAGTATAATTGGATTGGAATAACCATCAAAATTTCATAAAAAAGTGTTTTTTTTTTGTTGTGGGTAGTTTTTGTTATTTTTCCCAAAATCAATTTTTTGCTAGCCTTATTTGAATTTGTTTATTGTGCAGAGTATCATCTTGGGCAGCTCAAGGCCAAGATAGCAAAACTTAGGACACAGTTGCTGGAGCCTCCAAAAGTATGCACAGATTTTTTATTTTTATAATTTTTTTGTTCCATGATTGTGATTGCTATAGTTTCAAAAAAAAATGATTGTGATTGCTATTAATGTCATTATTTTTAATTTACTCTTCAATGTTCTGTTTCCCTTCTGATGATTGATGCAAGTTTTGATTTCATGGATATGTTTTTTTTTTTCTTTGGATTGGCACTTTTCTTTTATAATTTGGTCTGTTTTTAATAAGGGTTGTCGAAATAACCATAGGCGAAGTTTGGGTTAAATCACCCTAGTTCTAGGTGGAAAAGTGATATTTAAGATAAGTGGGCTAGAAATTTCATAATTTATCATTTATCTTAAATGTCGTTGGGCTAGAAATTTCATAATTTATCATTTAACTTAAATGTGGTTGGTCCACCCAGGACTAGGGTGATTTAACCCAAACTTTGTCTAGGAGCCCCTTTAAATAATATAAGTTCATCTGTAAGTTTCATGCATCATTCTTTTCTTTTTTCCAAAGAATGAGAAACCTGAATGCATGAGCAAGAATGATTCTGCATATTTTAGGATTGGGTTTTTTACACTTATTTAGAGTATGAAGTCTGTTTTAATATCTGTGGATTAGGAACTGAGGAGGGGATTTGCCAGATTGATTCTCAGACCCGGAACTTTTTATTTTCCGTTTTAGTTGTATTGATGTTTGAGCTACTGAAGAATTTATGCTCCTGTTTGACCCTAAACTTCATAAGCATTGTAGCATACATGTTTAAAACAGAGAACAGTAACACACACACATATATTGTTTGTGGGGGGGGGGGGGTTAATGGATACAGAGTTATCTAATCATTTTGAAGGCTCTGGCAGGACGATGGAGAATAAAATTTTATGATAATATTGCTGTTTTTTTGGGATCATGGTGTAGAGAACAATGGTTTTCGAAATAACACACATATATTCTTCCCCTTAATTTTTCAGGATCAATGGTTTTCTTGCCTTCTTAATATGTGGCTAGCACACCAATTTTTTAGTGGTGTTTCTCTTATTCATTTGTAAAGGCCTTCATTTGTTTTTTCTGATGAATTCTTATAGTATTTTGATCTGTTATAAGTATTGAAATTTAGGAATTCAGTTAGTGAATCTTTTGCAGTAATTGTTTTTGGTTCAACATGCGAAGTTTCTTAATTATTTGTCTGCCAAAACTTGCTATCCTTATGTACACTTTCTTACAAGGTGGAGTATCTTGGAAAATTATTTAATAGGGTTCTAGTGGAGGTGGAGAGGGATTTGAAGTTACGAAATTCGGCCATGGACGTGTTGCACTGATTGGATTTCCAAGGTCTGCGTTCTAAAACGAATCCCCCAAATCAATTTCTCTAATCCTTTATTTATTCAATACTATTATTTTAATGGATTTAAGTTCTATTGGGATTTATTCTTTTGTATGTTTGTATTTGTGGTGTATGTACTGTACTGCATGCTTTTGGGTGTCTCTTTCTTCTACGTGGTGTAGTATGCCGTATGCGTATGCTTAAATTTTTATTTAGTTCGGTAAAAATCTAACCCTTCCCATATTTTTCCTTTTAATTTTCCAGTGTCGGGAAGTCAACTCTCTTGACAATGTTAACAGGCACACATTCAGAAGCTGCATCTTATGAGTTCACGACTCTGACCTGCATCCCTGGGATTATACATTATAATGATACTAAAATTCAGTTGCTTGATCTTCCTGGAATTATTGAGGGTGCTTCTGAAGGCAAGGGACGTGGGAGACAGGTAAAACTAAAATTACTTATTTTTATCATTCCTATAGCACGTTTTAGGGTCTTTTTGCACTTACAAATTGATAATCAGTTTGCACATAATGCTGTTATTATATTTCCTAATACATCAGAGGTAACTTGTGAATAGAATATGATGATTGGTTGTTTTTCACTGATTGCTTTGGGAAACCTGGCCTTTTCATTATTAACCTTGCAAGTTTTTTTGTGTGAATGTTCTCTCAGGTTATTGCTGTTGCTAAATCTTCGGACATAGTGCTGATGGTTCTTGATGCCTCCAAAGTAAGTGTCTTTTGGCATTTTCTGATATCTGTCACTTTATGTTGTTGGTATTGCTAGTTGATAAGATGATCTGTTGGTTGTTGCTTTAAATTACTATTATTATAACTAGTGACTAGGGGTGATAAGTAGATAAGATATTGTCATTAAAGACATCCTTCAAACAGGCCCGGTGACAAAACTCGTTTCTTTTTCATTAAGTAATATTACTCACTGTTACCTATTATTTTTGTTTGTAAATATAAATTTACTTGCAAAGCTGTTATCTGATTGCATGACATCATAATATTACTGGATGATGTTTCTGACTAACTTCATGCTCCAGTTGGTGAGTTAATGTGGGTTCATAATTTCCTTTTCCTATTTTCTTTATATTCCTTTTATCACTTCTATTGTTCCAGGCTTCCCACTAATGTTATCATACCACAATGATTGTGTGTCTGCTTACATTTTATGGTCCCTTTTCTGCATCTGTGTTGCTTGTGGAATTGCTTCATACAGTGTTTGGCCAATATACTAGTAGTGTTTATTTGATTGGAAATTGCTAAACTTTCAATTTCCTTGCCACGTTTTTTTTGTCAGAGTGAGGGTCATAGGCAAATATTAACCAAGGAGCTTGAGGCTGTGGGCTTGCGTTTAAACCAGCGACCACCTCAAGTAAGTTTGTGCCCCAAAGGATATTTTGGGGTACATGACACGAAGCATATATTTTATATATCGATCTATGTTGGATGTTTATATTTTTCTCCTCACTTTCTCATGAACTCAGAGCTTTGTATTTCTTGGCAGATATATTTTAAAAAGAAAAAGACAGGAGGCATTTCATTCAACAGTACTATGCCTTTGACTCATGTAGATGAGAAGCTTTGCTATCAGATTCTGCATGAGTACAAAATTCACAATGCAGAGGTATAGAACAAACTTTAAAGTTATATCAGTTGTAATTCATTTTCATGAACCGTTAATTATGGGATATTATCAGTATGCAGTTACAGTTGCAAATGTTAATTGCATTTTTTACTACTGCCATAGTTTGTCTAAATATGATGGAGCAAGTGTAGTGACTTGGGATGCTTGGCTGGTTGGTGATGTAAGCATGCTATCTTTTGCATATAATATGATTTTATAACTTGTAACAGTCAATGGCCAACTCTTATAAAACCTTAGAAAGAAGCTCTTTTAATGTCAGATTTTATGTAAAGTGAGAAAGTGATGGTGTATCCATGCTTAATTGAATCAAAAGTGCACTGTAATCTTAACTCAAGAAATGAAAGGGTGGGTACACCCTCTTCCTCACATTATGTACAAGTCCACTTTATAGGAGATTTGTCCAAAGCCTTTGTCTGTTATAGAAAAGCCCAAGAATGACTTCATATATCTATCTTAAAGCCAAAAGCATTAGTCAAAGACCAAAGATGTACAAGTCCACTTTATAGGAGATTTGTCCAAAGCCTTTTCCGATTGAAACGTGCTCAGTTTCACAGGCTTGCATGTTCTGAAAATTAGTTTTATCATAAGGAGTGGCAGAAACAAGGAACATACTCCTAATCATTTCATTATAGAGGCCTTTGATACTGTGTCAAATATTGCTCACCTTAAAGCCAAAAGCATTAGTCAAAGACCAAAGAATGATTTTGTATATTTAACATTCGCTGTAAAATCTAAGTATTTTTCATATGACGAGGTCATCATTGAGCATTCAATGTCATAGCTTTCTTTCTGAAATGAGGAGAAAAATGTCTGGAGAAAAATTAAAGTGGAAATGAGCAGTAATTTACACTCTTGTTTAATCATGTTATCAACAGAAGTTACTTTGTTGCCTGAAAACAATTCACGGATTCCTTATTTGTTATTTGATTTTCTTCTGCATTTTGTTTGCATGGTTCTCTTTCACGTCTATCTGAGGCTAAGTGCATCTGTATTGCTGAGTTTGATCCTTGATGTCACTTGTTCCTGTTCATTAACGTCCTTCCAAGTAGAATTGGACTTTCATGTTGGCGGAAACTATGATTATGAAGATCAGTCTGGCATTTTTCTGTGAATGAGAAATCCTAGCAAAATTCTTTTGAACACGCTCTCCAGCACAGCACACTCAATGTGATTGGTTGATTTTTTAAAAAGTTAACATATTTCTCTCATTTCTTAAAATAATAGAACACTTTTTAAAAAATAAACCAATCATACTGAGTGTGTTGAAGAGTGTCCAAAAGAGTGTATTGATAGCACTCCTTTTCTGTGAATATAAAGTATCTTGTCTAGAGTTGTCATGTTGAATTTTGTAGTTTTCCTCATTACATCTGATAGATTCCGTAATTTTCCTTCTTACAATTACTATAATATAATCAGGTCTCTGTTTACCGCTATTTTCTACCTATATCAAGGGGTCAACTGACAACTTCAATTTCAGATTCTTTTCCGTGAGGATGCCACAGTGGATGATCTCATTGATGTCATTGAAGGAAATCGTAAATACATGAAGTGTGTATATGTCTACAACAAGATAGATGTTGTTGGTATTGATGATGTGGACAGATTAGCCCGTCAACCTAATTCTGTTGTCATTAGTTGCAATTTGAAGGTAGTTTCATACTTTCAGTGCCAACAGAAGAATACAAGATACCATGAAGTTTTAGTGATTTTTTCAAAATATTCATAAATTCATGTTTTATGAACATTTTTTTTGTATATAGTAACACATAATTTTGTGTTTTTGTGAACAGCTGAACTTAGACAGACTACTTTCGAGGATGTGGGATGAAATGGGTCTGGTTAGAGTTTATACAAAACCTCAAGGCCAGCAGCCTGATTTCGCTGAGCCTGTGGTTTTATCTGCTGTATGTTGTCTTATCATTATGCTTATAATAAACAGCTGTCCCTTATTCTATTTTACTTTTTTGAAAACCTTTAGCTTTTTTGTTGTGTTTTTATATTCTTCCAATCCATCAGAGTCATCACTTTCTCTGGCAAATTGTTTTAGGATAGAGGTGGCTGCACTGTAGAAGACTTCTGCAACCACATACACAGAAGTTTGGTGAAGGACGTGAAGTATGTGCTGGTCTGGGGAACAAGTGCTAGGCACTACCCACAACATTGTGGCCTTGCTCATTATCTTAATGATGAGGATGTGGTTCAGATTGTCAAGAAAAAGGTACCCTTCATCTTGTTTTGTGTCGTGTGACTGATCGGTGTATCACTGTGTTCGAACTTTGAATTCCATGTCGTTTACTTGTTACTGGCTGAAAATGCTTTACATTTGTGATAATGAGAGATTGAAACAATGATGTGTGTCCTTCAGGAAAGAGATGAGGGAGGAAGGGGTCGATTCAAGTCGCATTCCAATGCTCCTGCGCGGATATCTGACAGAGAGAAGAAGGCTCCACTGAAGACATAATTTTGTATGGCACTACCAATGTTTTCATTGATTTGCCTGGTGGATGGGAAAAATGACTAGAGGCTGGATGATAAATCCAAAAGCAGAGATGGTCTTTTCTTAATTCCTCTTCCAATATGAGATTGAATGCTCCTCCTTTGTGCTTTACTAAGGAGGGCACCTGTGTTTTGGTCACCCATGTGTTGTAATTTTTTAACCCTCTTATAATCTTTGTTAGTCTATGAAGTCGGCATCAATAACATGAGTGGAAATAGAAAGGAAACGTGCATTGCATCTTCAGAATTTACTGTCATTGTTTATCGTGATTGCCTTTCTCCTTATACTGCACCATTCATTTGAAAACCTTAATCTGTCTTTGTCTCTACACCCTCGAATATCAGAATATAACAGGGCCACAAATTAAAGAGAGAAAGAAATGGAATTGTTATGTGGAAGAAATAGTTCCAATTAGGATATAGATCGTACGAGAATACAGGGTTCAACATAAGCTTGTTTCTGTTGTGTTCGCTTTCTAGAACAAGCAAGCGATTTTTCTGTTATTTTATATGAAGTAGTAGGTTATTTTTCATTTCATAGCCATGAGTGCTTGCATTAAAATTGCGATCCTCTTATATAATGTCATCTTAAATTTCGTGTCTATTTGGTCCTTGTTAAGGGAAGGAAAAAACTTGAAAAGCCATTTCAAAGGCTGGATCATAAAGTAAGATCAAAAGCCAAATTCGAAGAAGCATGCTCATGGAGGGGTGATTTGAATAAGAGGGAAGCAACATGGTCAAGAAGTGTTATGTCAGTTCTAAACTACATTTATGGGATTCATAAGTTAAAGTTAGTGTCTTCTTGCTCAAACATGTAGGTAATTTATGGAATTCCTAAGTTAAAGTTAGTAGGCTTCTTGTTCAAACCTGTAGGTAATTTCCAAACCAAAAGCCAAGTTACTCGCATCACGCGTAAACACTATCTCTATTCATAATTAGGATCTCACGTAATTAAATTAGGAGTTAGACATAAATTTGAAACATAATAAGATCAAGTCTCTAATAATCCAAGAATGCTTGTATTAGTAAAAAATCATGGATATTGAGCCTATCTATAACCATGAGTGCTATTGTTTATATAGTTGTATCAGTCACCACGCACCACTACTACTAATAATAATTTAAAACAAACTAATACCTAAACTTGAAAAGAAATATTAGGACTGACGCGTATAAAAAAACTATAGAGAAATTCTTGTTTTATAAGTAGAAATTAAATACTTGTTTAAACCAAACATATATTTCCCCACCAAAGCACTTTCCTTACTCTTTTTCTTTTTTAAACTTTCTAAAGCTCTTTACTTTACATCATGTATAGGTGGATGGATCCTAGGCACTCAGCATCCAATGAGTCTCCAAACATAGACTTCACCAAGAATATCATATCCCCTACCCCCAGAGTCAATTATTGCCACTTTTCATGGTTAGGCAGAATGCCACCTTCAATTATATTAGTATTCTAGCTGTAATTATCATGCAATTACATTATCCATCAAAAAGCCAACAAAAAGTGTTTATGTCAAAGAATCCCAATCATACTTCATGGGTGGGATGAGAAGTTTCAGCAACACATTTTTCAATCCTTATAGTTGGTCTATTTTTTAAATCGTCAAAAACATTTGTCATCCTAATTAAAAAGTGTGTTGACTTTTCAAAAAAGTAAATCACATACGTTAAAAAAAGTGTGTTGGTAGCATTTCTCTTCATTTCATCTGATTAGAAACAAGGACTAGTCCTAGTCGAGAGTTTGGTGTCTAGGATGGAGTAAGTCACTATGGTCGCTTTCTTTCTTTGCACCCAAACAACTGAAACAAATATGATGATGGACAAGATCTCAAAAGGCATTAATATTATTGAGCATGCTCCTAAACATGAAACAGAAAAAACATACACATTAATCTGAGAGTGGTAAAAGACCAGCATGTAAGCTCTCTGGATTTTAATCCTAGCAGTAAGTGTTGGTTTAAGACCACAATCATCAATAAATGATATTTATTAAGCACTAAGCGTCAGTTAATGGATCTCAGGCACCTAATGTTTGATAGAGATCCAAAAGGAAAGTAATTAACAATATCTCACCAAATGATCAAACAGGCAGAACAACTGAATTATCTAGAACTTGCCAATAAACATCAGTAAGATCTATGAAGTTAAGCTTGATAAATTGGTCCATGAACATAATTCATTTCATGATGCTAAAGAGTTACAGGAAATCACAATTCTGTAGTCCTCAAAGTCAAATTGATGCTATTTGAACAGATTAGAAGATTAACTAGAGCTCTATTCCCTGTAGGCATAAAACCAATATGGAAGACTGAGCACAAATAAAATTTTGGAGGAGTTATACAGTCTCACCAAACAAATTCTTTCCAAGATCATAATACACTTCTTGATTGCAGTGATTCGTGTGAACATTGGATTCAGTTTATTAGCCGGATCTAATTCTCTTCTGATTGACTTTTCCATCAGACTTCAGAGTCCCACTGGAGTCCCCTTCAGATGAAGCTTCCTGGGACTTGGTAAAAGAACTAGAGATATCAGCATAGAGATCAACCACCCTTCTGATGTTGCTATTGAGCTCCTTAATCAAACCCACATTTCGACTCAGATTATCAGGCATCTTGGACTCATGATTTTGGTTTATCTCATTGATCAGCACCCGGTTCTGATTCAAAATATCTTGGGCTTGCAATAAGCTCTTCTGAAATACCTGCATAACTCTGCTATCTACTTGACTTGTATTACCTAGTTCTCCAAATATATCACCATCCATTTCAATTACACTCAGGATTCAATTAACAAATAATCCTGCAACAAATGAATAAAAGGTCAAAACCCTGAACAATATGAAGAAGAAAAGAAGACATAAGTGTGTGAATTCTTGCAAAATTTAAAGAAGAAAGTAACTATACAGAAGCAACTTGGTAAGATGCCTAATCTATCTGATTGCAGAAGAGAAAAGAGAATCCAAAAAGCTGACTCAGTTGAAACAGGAATTCTAGGGAAACACAACTTTTACCAAATTCTTAACTCTATCACCTAAGCAACCAAACAAAGAGGGTTTGCATAAGATTCCAAAACATGATCTCTCTCACTGACTTAAAGCAAGACAGACCCTTTTCAACAAGAACAATAAGAAAGAACCTTTTCCTTTTACTGGTACCAATGAAAACAATTTGATACAGATCATGACACAGTGAAAAACACCTTCCCCAGTAGTGGGAATCCAAAAAGCCAAGTCAATACAGATAAAAGTCTTCCAATCCAATAAAATAAGACAAACCCTTTTATTTAAAAAAGAAAAAGATAAAATCTTTGGTGTAATTCTGCAGAATTGAACAAGGAAACAGACAAACCCAGAAAACAATCAGCATCAAAAAGGGGAATGAATTGTCTAAGAACCCGTGAATTTCATCTTACCTTGAGAAAGTGGAGCATCTCCCAGCTGTGGAAGGTGACGTCAAAGAAGGAAAGAGGGTGGGAATTTAGGGGGCAAAGTAGAAGTAGGGAGTCCCTGAAAATGATGGAAGAGAGAAACCTCGTTTACTTCACCCAAAGATGAAGGGTGAGTTGTGTTGTTGTGTTAGGGGAAGTCACATACAGCACAGCACAGCACAGCACAGCACATACAGATTGCCTACACTGAACGCCAACAGCCCAACACCATACACATGTTCAATTTCATTGAATTGGAAATAAAATATAAGATCTCATATAAATTTTAACTAGATAAAATATTAGAAAGAAATTGTTAAAATCTTAAATTTAACATATTTTGAATTCATATTAGGGCATTACTCCATTACCTATTAGAATGAGGATTTCGGCATCGTAGGATAGTTCAAGTGGTAGGAGCTAAGGACATATGATTGGGTAGGGGAGGTCTATGGATCGATTTCTAGCGGGTGCAATTTATATTTCTGATGTAAAAAAAAATAAGGATTTGAAACCCTTTAGTTCATTATTTAGAATGTAAATGATTATATAAAACTTTATTATAGAAATATCATGGAAAATTAAGGTAAAAGGGTTTGAAACTCTTCTCCTTTTTTAGATGGGTACCATATAAATTGCCTTGATATTATTAAGAGCAAATTACATTAACCCCCTTAAGATTTAGCATTGTTGCACCAATCGGCCCTCTATTATTTATCAGGACATTAATCACATTTACTTTATTGGAAATATTGCACTAACGTGCCGTGAGATTTATCATTATTGCACCGACGTCCCCCGAGATTTGTCATTATGACACTCAACACACATTTGATATTCTAAATGATATATGAATGAAGGGAGGTCAATGCATTTGAAAAAATAGAGTGGAGGTCAAGTGCTATAATGACAAACCTCGTGTTATCTACCATAGGGTTTTGTTTAAGTCTGAGCCTTAATCTATTGAAAGTTTGGCCTAGCCCGGTATCCTGTTTAAAGATCTGTTTTATAATATGACATTCAAATATACTAACAAATCTATTTGTAAACATGTCAACAAACTTATAAATAACGAGAAAAAGTATAATAATATCAATATCGTCTAAGTCAAAGTAAATAAGTTATCAATCTCTATCTATACAGATTTATATGGTTAAATAATTATATAGTCTAACATGCTTGAACATATAAATAGGTCAATAAGTGTATAATTTTTAGATATTATAATAGAAATTCAATGAAAAAAATAGTAAAATAAATTTATATTTTTCAAATAGTTTAGTCCGTTGGACTAACAAGGTTTTCTGAGTGGCATAAATCTAGCCTTTTTAACTAAAATGGTTTTTCAAAAAACCTTAGCCTTGTCTATATATTAATTTGGCCTAGCCCTAGACCTGATGTGGGCTAGGCCATAAGCCCCTGTCGACAACCTGACCTACTTCCATTCCTATTCGGGCTATGAGCAATCTTCTGGTCTGATGTTCTATCTTGACAAATCTCAGCTATTGTATAGACGAAATGTGTCCGGTCTCAAACACAGTTGTTGGGTATAATGGCAATAGAAAACTCTGATAAATATATGAGTTTGTTTACCATTATTGGTAAGTCAAAAATCCAAATTTTGTGTTTTGTTAAGAACTATGTGAAAAAAGCTCTCAAAAGGAATGAAGGAGAAGGGTTTGTCTTTTGGGCCTCCATATCGAATTGGATTCTAGAACAAGGCCCAACTCTTGATATCCAAACTACTATTTGGGCTCTTTATATCCAAAAGTACTATTTGACAAAAAAAGAAATATCCAAAGTACTAGTTGGGTGTTGCTCTTGACATCGTAATAAAATCTCTCCACACCACCTAAAATTTTCCGTAGAAGACAGAAGAAAACAACTGCATTTTTTTAGAATTTAATTTTGGTAACATAAATTATATTTTTTTTTCTTAAACTAGTTTCTGGAAGCCGTGTATATGAATTTTGGAAAGTGTGAACCAGTCTTGCACCATTAGAAAATAAAAGTCTTCAGAAACAAAGAAAACTAGCACCGAGGGAGAGGAAGGGGAGGGATTAAGGGTATTTTCAGAAGTTTAATAACTTTTTATGTTACAAAAATTCTTTGCCTGGCACTGGGGGACTTGAATATGAATCTCTTTCTCTTGAACATCAACCTTACCACGGAAGAAAAAAAAAAAGAATTCCCACCTAACACGACTCTAGAACAGCGGATAAGCCTTTCCTAACCAACCCCTGAAACTATTTGAACCAAAGCTGAAACAATTGATTCAACCTCGGGTAAAAAGAAAGTAATCACATCGGGATTTTTTTTTTAATAGAACCAGGTGAAAGGGCTTTAAACCGAGGGTAGCTCGCCCGCAAGTCCTAGTTGGGGAATAACTCTGCTTACAAGTTGATTTTTTGGGGAGAGTATTTTGGCTGGGAAAAGCACACCTCGCACTAATTTTAGATGCACTTTTAAGTTGAGTACTTTTTTATATAAATATTTAATCATGTTACTCTTTTATTTCCGTCAAAAAAACCATACGTATCAAATACATAAATACAAAATACGAACGGTTTTATTTATATATTTAAAATGAGTAAGTAAATATTAAAATATATTTTAATTATAGAATACTATAAAATAACATGAAATATTCATTTTTTAACCATATATCTTACGGGTTGAGAAAAAAAGTTCACAACTTTTTTACATTGTAGTCCATCAATGAACCACTAGAAATCATGATGAACCAAGACAACCATAGACGCCATCTTAGGTCTTGTCTTGCAAGACAGAAAGTAAAAACCGATGGGTGAACTTAAGAAAAAGTTGCAATTTTCTCCCTGACTTTTATGGTAAAAATGCAACTTTTTTCGAGGTATTTAACTTATCATAAATAAAAAGTAATTTTATCTATAAATATTTGATTCAATTAAAAAATTATTATTAATGTTTAGTAAAAATAACTGTGTATCAAAATAATATATATATATATATATATATATGACAAATTATCGTATAACTAAAAATTATGATTTTAATATATAATAAAAATAAACAATAAAAAATAATTTTTATGATAATATTTTATTTATATAAAAGAAATAGTAAAATAAGAGTAAATTGATTAATCCTAAAAAAAAAACCATCAAACCAAATACAGATTGATCATTTATAAAAATGTTTGGCCCAGCAAAATAGACAAATAGTGCATCTTCACTTCTTCACTTAATGACTTATACATATTTTAGGACTTAAAGACAACTTGACCTAATTTCTAAAATTTAGAGAGAACAAAAAGAAATAGAAACGATCAAACATCTTGTACTTTTTTTTTATATACATGTCACTTATTTATAACTTTATTTTAAGCTCAGAACAAGTTAGATCGTTACATAAGAGGTACATATACTTTTTTTTTGTGACGGAGGAGCATTATATAATTTTTGTTGTTGATACTTAATAGTCTACCAACTAAAACTACTATTTATAATACAATCTACCTAATCATACGGAAAAGGAAGCGTTATTATATTTGATACCCTACTTCCAAATCTAACAAATATGAGGTTAGAAGTTAGAACTTTAAACGGGGCCTATCAAATTTTATCGGTTGTGGCAACCATTGTCTGCAAGATGACGCACGTGATCAGCCACGTGCAATGTCACAATATTTAACAAATAATAAGGTAAAGCCCCCTGATAATGACGTTTGAAACACATGCTCATGTCTACTGTCTAGTATGCTGCATACTGTACTTGGTATATTCATTTCAATTACATACATTGCTACTGTATAGCAGTGTGTCCTTTATAGATGACACCATTGCTTATGCTAGGAAAAGGATAGTGAATACTAAATATTTAGATAGGTTGAGGTTACACGGTAAATGACGCATGATTCTTAAATGAATTTTTCTTGTTATGTGCTCGAAATAATAAGATTCATAGATTTCTCATTTCTGAATAATTAGTTTATTTTCAACATGAAATATGTATTCATGTTTCTCTTCACACACAATTGGTCAAAGTACCTGCAAGTATCATTCCTTGTTTCTCGTACGTACAATAATAATTTATTTTTTTATTCATACACAATAATATTATAATTTTTGGTCAGACAATAATAGAATTTTAATTTACCAGATTTACTCATAGCTTCTTTGAGGCCACAATCTAGTCAAGTCAACCACAAGTATTTCTATTTGTTTTTCTGTTGGGAAAATCTTCAATATACATTCACTCACGTTTCGAGACGTAAACCCAAAAGCCAACAGAACCAAAGAGATGGATTGAGAGAATGTGTTTTTTTTTTTTTCTTTCGACTTTTAATCAAACACACTAGGTGTCTAGGTGACAGAAATGTTTACGGAGTTGTGCCTTAGGTAAGTTCTCAGGAAATGCAAAGGAATAAATAAATAAATAATAAAATAATAAAAAAAACTTCATACAAGCACATTTGATGCATTGCAAGTAATATAACAAAATGGGTGTAACCCCTCTATTTCCTTTCTTCTTCTACTTTGGAAGCAAAACACTTCTGCTTGTGATGAAATATGAAACAAAAAAAACCTTTGCTAAAACATGTTGTGAAGATGCCATGTATATACAAAGTCATCAGTTGAAACTGCCTTCCTTAGATCCCTAGAACCCCCCACGCAGTTTTCCTTTCACTGAAAGGGCCTCAAAAAAACGCTCTGTTCCATCCATTTCCTTGTAAATTCGGCTGCCAATGGCTGCAGTCTTCCCCCCCCAACACATCCAGATGAGTCACAAGATTGTTAGAACCAACACAAACATATGTTAAATGCAAGAATGTAGGTTCATCCGATTACACGTTCCTTCCTCCCTCCGCCAATGCTGTCTATGTGGCTCAAACAGCTTCGCCGAGAGCCCCGAGTTTCCGGATATTCCGGCAGAGAGCTTTCAACAGGGGAGATCACAGAATGAGGAAATAAGAGATAGCCCATGAATCAAATAACCAATAAAGCTCCCCAGGTGATGTGATGCACAAGAAGAATCTGCAGAGGATCAATGGCTATACATCTCTTTTCCCCAGGTTTCCAGTTGAGTTCTTCCTCTGCATGCCATGCTGCCAGGCATCTCTGGATTTATCACCCAAACGATCAAAATCATCTAAGGAATTCTCCATTGAATACCTTGAAGGACGGTGGTTTCCATTCCGGGAGCTTACTAAAGCACTCATCTTCTCATCGTCATCAGACCTGTACTCCATATTCATGTCCATTGGTCTATATCTTGGTCCAGCTGATCTCAAGCCCCTCATATTCGATGAAACCTTACCAGGCAATGGTGCGTGAACAGGTCCCTTGGGCGCCAGAAATTCCTTAGGAAGAGAGTCCATTTCCATATAGCATTTTCGGGATTTGGCATCAGCAATCAAAGCAGCCCAATCTTCAGATTGAACCAGAGCACTTGCATTTCCCATGACCTGTCAATGAAAACTGACTATTAGTACCAAATATGAACCAAAAGACATAAATTATCATTGAAGTAATGGACCATGAGCAATAAATTAACATGATTTGGTCAAGGAATGAAAAAGGAAGATTCCATGAAATCAGTATTAGTATTAAGAAGAATAATTCAATCATTATTAGAATTGATAGTAGACAACTCAGCATTGGAATGTAATAGCAGCAGCTGCATAAGTTCAGCCTTAACTCTAGTTTTTCCTTCTCCTCCTCTGGTCAAACATTTGTAATATATATATATACTTGTATGTACTGTTATTCAGATTAATACAATTAATCATTTCATTATATGAAGATGCCTATTAGAAAGAGATACATACCCAAAGGGCCCTTCTTGCACGAGTAAGGGCAACGTTCATTCGACGTATATCTGCAACAAAGCCAACCCCATGACTGGATGCACGCACACAAGACATTATAATGATATCTCGTTCTTGACCTTGGAAAGCATCTACTGTATTGATATATATGTCCTTCCCTTCTTCTGAATTTAAGACTTCTTCAAACTCACGTTGGAGGCATTTTAACTGCAGCTTGTAAGGAGTAATTATGCCAACAGTAATCTTCGCTAAACCCAAAGATTTCACTGATTTCTGAACATGCTCATACAACCGGAGACAAAATTGTGCTTCATGTATGTTTTGATAAGAGACAGATCCACCTCTGTGAGACTCCCGCCCATGTCTGATATCATAGAATAAATAAGGTCTAAGTAAAGGGTCCTTGTAGTATGGTTCATCAGGCAATTTAACTACACTTTCACTGTCAGTAAGGCGCCCCTGATAAAAGTACCTAGAAGGGAAATCCCGAATTTGGGGATGCATTCTATATTGCACAGACAACAACATTGTTGGGCATCCTGCTTGTTGGAACCTTTCAAAAAGACTCCTACTATACATCAATGTTCCTGCAGCCTTGCTGATAACTGTAGCAGGAAGCTGCTGAGGATCTCCAACAAGAACACACCGTGCTGCACCAAGAGAGAGGGGAGGCAGAACTCCCACCTCACTGGCTTGGGCTGCCTCATCAATGACCACCATATCAAAACCATGGGAAAGACGAGAAAACAACTTGCGGCCACTGCTAGAAACTGTTGTGAAAACTATTTCAGCTTCATTGGCAAAACTAGCTTCCAAAGTTGCACGAGCTTCTTCCAAGTTGAAACCACTACCAGGTCGAAACTTGCCTTCCAAAACGCCAAGGCGAGACATCTCAACCAGAATCTTGTCCCTGCTTTCAACTATAGATGCAATGTTCTGTAGCAAAGCATCTCGATTCTGATCTCGGGCCATCAGAACGTCAGGGTCAACACCAACAGCTCCTTGGGAACGAACAGCAGCAGCAGCAGCATTTAGTTCTCTATGAAGACATTGTAACTGCTGAGTCATTTGTATTTCACGGGTCTTTAACTGATGCATCCATCCCGCAACCTCATCATGAGTCTTGAGAAGAAGCTGTTCAGTTCTCCGCTCAACAGAAACTGCTTGGGCAGCACGCGTCTGAGAATCAACCCCAACTCGAGCTACATCAGGCCGATATACTTTCATCTCTCCATCAATAAATCCACGATCAAGGACACGGGAAAGAAGCTCATCAGTGGCAGCATTAGAAGGAGCACAAACTAACATTCTAGGTTTAGGGACAAGTTTAGGCAAAGTTCGTAAGAGATTTCTGTCCATGTTTTGAAGAACTTCATCAATAGATCCTGTGGGGGCACTCTCTGAATTGATCTCATTAGCTTGTTTGTAGCTTTCAGGAGCTACATGCTTAAGCAAAGAGGAGTAGTAGTGTTGATACTGCACAAGGTGAATAACATTCAACATCCCCCATACTGTATGTGTTTTTCCTGTTCCTGGAGGTCCTTGAACCAGGGTAAAGGGCCAAGGATCTTGCCTCTTTGTTGCCCCACTAGTACCAGCAGCTGTATGCATAGCTGCCCATTGGATTGCTGCTAACTGGGGTTCATTGAAGGTTCTGTGCAGATATTCAACAAAGTTTGGCGTGAAGCATTCAGGCATGGCTGGGGCCTGTTGCTCATATTTTGGGAAGTGTTCAGGACTAGGCTGAAGGATTGCAGTTTGCATCTGTAGATTGAGAAATTAGAAACTCAGAATTGAAAAACCATGACACTAGTAGACATAAGAATACGTTTCAGCACATACCTGCGAATTTAAGCGACGAAATGCGTGAAGAGCAATATACTCCCTCTGCGTTGTAGCTAGAGATCCAAGCACTGAGAGGTACCATATGCTTCCAATTTGAAGTTTTCTTACAATATGATCATCATCAACCCTGCAGGAAAGAAGAATCTTATCTAACTACAAAAATGGAACCCAAAAGCATATCAATAAAAAACCATTAAATACTAACCTGCTAGGATCATAGGAGTCCCCAACATAGTAATGGAGAATTGCACCAGGAGGATCCCGGGTATCAAGAGGGATGTGTCGCCTAACTGTACCCACCACACGTCCAGTGATTTCTGATTCGCTATCATCCTGAGCTAAAGATGAACTGTTCTGCTTGGCTCTGACTGCTTGACATAATGAAAGTATCAACAAAATTGAACAATGAAAAGCAGTAAAACAAATTATTCTGTACAAGATGATTAAAAACAAACCAGATCCAGGCCTGGGGGTCGAAAGGACTGCAACATCACCCTCCTTAAATGACCATCTGAACTCGTGTACTGGAAGGACTTTCACATCATACCAACCTAAGAAAGAGACTCAGACAAATTAAACCCACATTTTAACCTAAACAAAGAAAAATAATCAACCAATACATCACCAAACTGTAGGGTCATTGAATTGACAAGGACAGAGCAAGACACAGTCCTTAAAAAATGGGTACAAAAAAGTTAATGTCAGTCTAATATAAAATAAGAAGTGAAAGGTGTAAGAGTACCTCTTTCTCTCGACTCATTTGCCTTCACTCGCACCATAATATGAGTATCCCTTGACACTGTTTCTGTTGATTCTTCCCATGTACTGTAAAGTTGAGCCCGACATTCCTCAAAAAGCAAAGGTTCAAATACTCGAATATACTCTTCCACTGATCCAAACCGTCCAGGAACACATTGTAACTCAGTCTCCCCTGAATCACAGAATTTCCAATCCGTTAGCAATAAGAATAAATAAATAACAAATAAACATGCAAAGGAAACTAAAGGATATATCTCATCCCTATTGACTTGGTAGCAAATAAAACATCATATAATTTATCTACAATCAAATATTAGGTAGAACCACTATATATCCTGCCAAGAAAGCAAGAGATCCTAATATCCATGAAATTATCTTTTGACTAAGAAACCTTTATTTGAAAGGAGTAACACTTTCTAATGAAGAACATATGGGTAGTATGACTCTGTGATAATTGTGTTGTATGCTTTTGGGATAACGGTAGTTTGAACCAAAAAGTAATATTAAAGTCAAATCATCTTTAATATCGTTTGAAATCATGCAAAACTATGGCTTACAAAATTTTGAGAAGACATAAATAATTAGCATTCAAAACATGCATCCATAAAAGCAAAATCTCACAAGACAAGCAATCCCACATACTGAATACAATCAGAAATGAGCACATAAAACAGATAACAGATAACATACAAAATTGAAGTAAAGCTCCATGGCTACCCTTCCACCTGTTATCTTTTGTTCTTTCTCAGGAAACAACCAACTTGAGAAACATAACACAAAAGAGGCATATGATGGTGACTGGATTACATAAAAAATTCATGTAAACCAGTGGAAGCTATCAAATCAATCTCAAATTTGATTCCAAAAACAATTGTCATCACCTTTGCATCTCTCTCCAGTGTTATGAGTCTCACAGTGTGATAACTGGAGGAAGGGAGCAGCAAGATGAAAAATCAGAAACAACTCAAGTGTAAAGAATAAAAAAATTCAAATTCAAATAGATCATAAATCTAATCAATAACAAAATATATTTGCATTAACTGCAAACAATTACTTGATACCTGGGTGATGCCAAAACTTTTCACTGGTCACCTCCCGTATGAGGCGTTCAACAGATGTGTCCTGGGACTGGACACTGATAGGAGTCTGTTTCTTGGTAGAAGGAAATTTCTTGTTTCCGAGCTTGATATCATTGGAGTTCTGACCACTCAGTCCCAACTTCCTATTGGAAGTGAGTACATTCTTTTGCTGCCTCAAATCTGTTGGTTGTTTCCATGAACCCTGTCTCAGAATGGGTGGTAAATTGACCTCTGTAGGAGGTTCTGTCTCATTGGATATCCGCTTAGACCTACCAAGTGGTCCAGAATTATCAACATTACTATCAGTTTTAAGTTCATGCACTTCAGCTTGGGTGCCACCTTCACCACTTGATCCATTAATTTGTTTTAAATCCTTAGCTATTCCAACACGCTCAACTTGTGCAGGAACAGTACGGACTTCCTTCACAGTACGGCTAATAAGAGGTGATGCAAAAGTCTGCCTTCTAGGGGTCGATGTTTTAATAGGACCAGCTTGTTTGACATCTTCCAAGTTAAGAAACATGGTCTGTCTATTACGTTTCTTTCCCAACATTTCCTCTTTACGTTGGTCAATCTTCCTCTTCCCAAGATTATTTGCACACCTGAGTGCATGACTGGCTTCAATACCCTTCACTTCTCTTTGCTTGGGAACTAAACTGGGTGCCTCCGTCGCATCAGTTGCTTCAATACCCTTCACTTCTTTTTGCTTAGGAACTACACTAGGTGCCTCCAGCGCATCAGTAGAAGTTTCATTTTTTACATTGCTTTGTGAATCTGGGATACCATTGCTTTTCTGTCCACTAGAATTTGATTCTAGACCTACTGAAGCATGGGTACTCTTTTCATCTTTTATAGTATCATAACTCATAACATTGCTAGCCTTAGTGTCAGAAGCCAATGCAACACACCCATCCACCATTCCAGACGTTGCTTTCTGTTCTGATGATTGACTTTGTTGTAGCAAGTTACTACCTCCATTTGCATCAGTTAAGCCCTCCTCATCAGACCATTCCCCTTCTTCCCTATCAGCAGATTGAGCATTTGCAGAACTCAATATCCGTGAATCCATGACTTTAACATCCTCATCTTTACTAGACTTAGAGGAAGACTTTACATCCTGATCTCCTGCTCTCTCCATTTCAGAATCTGTGTCAGGGCCAGAAGCAGATTTAGGCCGAACAAAAGGTTGAAATCCAGAGACAGATGAGGCATGTGAAAATGCATGATTATTTGCTATTCCTTGGGCGGAAGTTGATGCGGCGAGTAAGTCAGAAGTATGGGGATTTGACGATGGGTGTGTCTTTTGCAGCTGGAAGCGGACAACATCATCTCTCTCATCATTATCCTCTGCAGGTGGCTCATTGAGATCAAATAATAGCCTTCCTCGAGAACCCATCTCAAATGCATAAGTATACAAACTAAATTCTGAATAAAATGTTGAACAGGAACAATGCTTCTATTCTTTTTAAGAGACAATATCCATGACATGCCCACAAATACGAAAAATCAGGGATCTGCAAATCAAGCACAAAAAGAAAAAGGCCTAAAAATGACTTAAGCATATTGCAGATATGAATCCTCAGGAAATAAGCAGCCACATATGAATTTACAAACCAAGACAAAGCATGCATTATATTATATACAGCAGATAACATCAATTTGTATCCCAATGCAGAAACCTGAACAAACAGTTAAAATAACAAACAGACATGCTTAGAAGAAGTATATGGTGTTCATGGCATATATAATTGCTGATCAAGATTAAACAAATGACAATATCAAAACAAAATCCAAACCCTTGATAGCAAATAAAAACCTAACAGCAAAATCAAATTGATAACACTACTAATACTACAAACGCGCAAAGCTAAACTTCAAGCAAGCTTCCAATGCTCATTAACACCTACCCCTTCTTCCTCCCTAACCCAACCAATAAAAAGAGCTCCTACCAACAATCACAGTACAATGAGCAAAACCAAATCCCACCTAAGCCAATGAGATACACACACAGCACACAACCACACAAAAAGTCCTCAACTCCCATCATCCAGGATCAAAACCCCAAAACAAAACCCCACCCCAGTGACCCAACCAAACACATCTAGGGTTCCAACAATCAACAACTCACTGCTATTACAGAGATCCCAAATTGAAACAACCAGCAGAAACCCTTCACAAGATCTTATCCTCACACACACACACACACCCCATGTTGAGAGATCAAACAAGTTCGCTCATTCTCACCCAATCAATCAAAAACCGCCCTCGAAATCATGCAGAAATCAACATAGTCAACCCTTTTCCTCATTACCCACCATTATTATTAACTGATTATTATCTGATTCTCGATTTTCCATCACTGAAATTATTATTATTATCATCAAGAACACACCACCAAACCAACCCCCAAAATCACGAAAAAAGGGAAGAGAAATTCGAAAATTGAAAACAGTCTTGAAGAGAGAGAGAGAGAGAATTTACCTCTTCTCACTCCGCACACAGAGAGGGACGAGAGAGAGAGAGAGAGAGAGAGAAAGAGAGAACAGGGTTGGGTTTGGTTGCTCTATAGGTTCAAGTTCTCTAGAGAGAGAAAGAAGAGAGAGAAAGAGAGAATGACGAAGACAATGCAATTTGATGAGGGAAAGAGAGGGTGTGGTCATGGGTTTATATAGGAAAATATCGATCGCATCTCGCCGCCCAGAGATTTCTCCGGCCACCGTTAAGTGATTTCCGTTCAAGGGTAGTTTTGGAATTTAAGTTGTTTATTTAATGCAGGGGTATAGTTGTAAAGTCACAATGCTACCATGGGTATTTTCGGGAGTTAATATGTTTTTGGCACCTATGATGCGCCGCTGTGATGTGGCGGTTGGCCACTACGCGTGTGCCGGCGCGTGAGAAACTGCAGTCCGTGGGTTTTGGATCAGATTAATTTTGATTATCAATTTTACTTATGTATCCTTGCGTAATACTAATCACTTTTTAACTTTGAATTTATCATATAATATTATATTATAATATAATAATAATGCTTTGTTCAAATTTATATGGTTTAATGAGATTTCCTTTTTGAAAAATTCCCTTATAAATATATATAATATTATATTATATTATATTATAATTAATTATAATATAATATAATAATAATGCTTTGTTCAAATTTATATGCTTTAATGAGATTTCCTTTTTGACAAATTCCCTTTTAAATATATATAATATTATATTATAATTAAAAATTAATATATTAAATTATAAAATAATATAATAATAATGCTTTGTTCAAATTTATATGATTTAATGAGTTTCTTTTTTGATGAATTCCCTTTTAAATATATATAATATAATATTATAAGTAAACATTAATATTATATTATAATTAGTATTATATTATAGTATAATATATATTTAAAAGGGAGTTTATCAAAAAGGAAAACTCATTAAAGCATATAAAATTGAACAAAACATTAATTTGAGGATAAGCATGATTATTTCTTATTATGAATGTTTTGTTAAGATTTATTTTTAATAAACTTTCCATTTTCAATTTTAGTTATTAATTTTCCATTTTTAAGAGTATTGATATCTTTTAGTAATTAATGGCCAATGGTCAAATATTAAACTATGCTTGTAAGTCAAAATAAAAACTAAGAATTTTTTTCTTTTTAATTATATAAAATATGTAATTGAATATTCACTGTTTCTTGTTAGAGATAACAAAAGGTCAACAGCAATTAATAATTTATACTATTATATAATTATAAGGATGTTTCTTAATTTAGTATAGAATTTAATTTGATATGCTTTTGGTAGATTTTTTATTATTCATTAATTCTTAAAATGTTAATTATAATTTTATAAATGATAATTTTGTAAGTAAATACTATTATTCATTTAAAGATAACCAATAAAACTAAAAGAGTAAAACTATAAAAACTAATAAACTATTACTATCTATAAATGAGAAATGATATGTATATATATCTCACTTTCACTTCCATTTCATTTCCACGCATTTTTCATATTATTTCTTTGCGTTTTTTATCACATCACAAATCATATATTTATCTCTCACTTCTACCTTATCTTATAAGGTGGAGTGGAATTGGTTTATCAATTAAACATTATTCATTTAATTTTTTATTCATTTATAAGCATATTGTTTTCTGTAAACCACTTTACTGTTATTTTTTAACATTATATTCTTGAATTTTGTTTTAAATTTTTAAGTCAAAGTACCGTTTGTGTAGCACTGACTAGTAAGTACTAGTACCACCACTTATAAAAAAGTACGGTTCGAGTAGTAAGCACCTTTTGCTTGGTGATACTGTTCCACCAAAGTATCTAACATAGATTTTTTTCACTTTTACTTTGTCATAAAAGTTTTTTTACTGAAGGTACTAACTTTTTTTTTTGTTACACTGAAGGTACTAACTTTGAAAATAATTTTAATGTACAAAGAAGAATAGTCAATAAAAAATAATCTATCTGCTTTAAAAAATAAATAATAATAATAATATCTAGTTTGTTTTTCTTTTGATACATAATTAATTGCAATAAAATTTCATTCACGAGCGGTACGAAGACTAAAGAGAATAGAGAAAAAATAAGACTTTTTAAAAAATAAAATAGTGATGGATAAATGTGAAAATTGAGTTAAAGTATGAATCAAGCATGTTGGGGACTTCGGAGACTCGGTTTGGATCGATGAAGTTCCCCACTTCTTCATGTCGTTGGTCCTGAATGATGTACGAGCATCAGTGCCCACTTGATCTTTCGTTTTAATATTATTATTACATTTCAAAAAAAAAATCATAATTCAATTAATTGGCTTTGGCATTCCTAAACCCTACTTCTTATTTTTAATAAAGATTTTTAAATCAATAATGAATTATTTTGTATATTGAAAAGATAAACTGCATTATACAGGAATTGATCCCTGGATCTCCCTACCCAACCAATATGTCTCGTAACTCTTACCACTTGAGTTATCATTTAGAAACAAATCAATCCTGAATTTGAAAACAAGCTACAATTTAGTTAATAATAACATAAATCAAAATTATCAATATACTGCATGTCACGCCAGGCTACAAATTTGAAATTTGAAATTATTTAACAATTATTTTAGTTTTATAATATTCATTGAAATAAAATTAATGTAGATATTTTAAATTATAACTACACGCGCATCGCACGGGCTCTTACTCTAGTATTATTAGTAGCACAAAAATACACTTCTGTATAGCAAGGGAACAATATCTTGTTAATTTTGATTTATGTTCATATTGTTTGATAAAATTATTTTTTTTTTAATGAGGAGACACATCTTATGACATTTTTAAGTGGTCATATTACATGATCTTTAAATTGTTTTAATCTTAATCATTCAAAATTAAATTTAACGGGCGTGATTTATTCTCATGTTCTTATATTACAATATCTCTCATAAAATACATCATCATTTAATGATGTACATTTTTTTTGATAAGGCATGAGATATATATTGAAAAGTAGTACAAGAGTTACTTCAAGTCACACATATATATGTATTTTTTTTTGTACATACACACATAGAGAATGTATCATGTGAGAAAGGTGTTCTTATGTGAGAACATGAGAATAAATCATGACCGTTAGATTTAATCATGAACGGTCCAGATTAAAACATTAAGTCATGTGAGTTTTTAAGAAAGTCACATGACTTTTTTAAGTGATCATGTGAGCATTAAATTGTTTTAATCTGGACCGTTCATGACTTGATCTAACAGTCATGATTTATTATCATTTTCTCACGTAAGAACATCTTTCTCATATGATACATCCCCTACACACACATATATATATATATTAAATTAAAAATTCTTTGAACAATAATGAAAATACTAATTATTGTATATTAATGACAATATTATTTACCATTAATCATATTATACATTTTAACTTTTTTTGGAACATCGGAAAGATAAATTGCACCCACCAGAGACTGATCTCTGAACCTCCATCACTCAACCTACATGTCCTCTAACTCTTAACACTTGAGCTATCATTCGGGGGCATTCTAATTTATTCTTAAATAGGTTCTATATATATAAATAATAATAGTTTTATGAAATTTTTAAAAGTGTTATTGTAATATATTATAAATAATCTAGTACTTGCACGAGGATTAAATCTTGTATATATTTATAAAATTGACTTGAAGAAAAGTGAATTACAACATTAGTTATTATTTCAAATAAAATGTTTAAATGCATTAATGAAATTTAATATTAGTAAGCATATTATTGTTTCAAAAAAATAACGTGCCGTTTTCAAGAGATTGGGGATGGGACTAGACTTGGAAACGAAATAAAAGTATGAAAACAAGACAAGAAAAATACCAAGGGAAAAATTACCTTCACATCCAAAATTCATTCATCTACACATACATAGAGAGAGAAAAAAAAAATAAACATTGAGAAGTAAATGATGGATTGAGTGATGTAATAAAAAGAAAATAGATAGGTAGAAATAAAAAATGTGTGGAATTGAAATTGAAGATAAAATGAGGTGTATGTGATTGATGTATTAAAACTCGAATAAGACCATGAGCAATGAATGTTGAGGATTAATGTTGAGGAGTGTTGGGGATTGTTGAGGGCATCCAATGGTTGTTGAGGTTTGTTGAGAGGAGAGAGGGATGGCCGGCTTGTTGAGAATTCTCAACATTGTTGAGAGGAGAGAGGGACGCCACGTGGCGCGTGGCGCCCTCTGAGAGGCCCAGCGACAAGGGGCGTGAAACCGGCTGGGAGGAGAGAGAAAACGCAGGTGGAGATAGGCATGTGACACGTGTCCTGATCTGATTGGTTCGCTGGATTTCTTTTACCCTTATCTTTTGAACTCAATTATTTCATCAAAAAAAAATTTTTTGGAAAAAAAAATTATACCAAAATTCATGATTTTTTTTCTCTATAAATAGAGACTTGGTTCGTTTGAGTTGGACACAGAAAAAAAAACCAAGTTTTTCACCATCTTATTATCTCTCTCACCATCTTATTTATCTATCTATTAGCATTTGTTTTGAAATGGATCCCAACAATCACCATTTCAACACCCAGAATTCTTCAAACAACCCATTTTACAACCAAAATCACAACAACTATTAAGATCCAAATCAAATTTCTTACCAACGTCCTCAAAATCCCACCAATTATCAAGTCCCACATCAATTCTCCAACCAACGTCCTCAAAATCCAAACTATTATCAAGTCCCACATCAATTCTCCAACCAAGGTCCTCGAAATCCAAACTATTATCCAGATCCAAATCAATATTCAAACCAACCTCCTCAAAACATACAAAATTTTAACCAGTCATCATTTGTTCCAAACTTTCATCCATCTTATGGATCTGTGAGATATTCATCTCAAACACCCCAGTCTAGTGGTTATATGCCAGTGGTTCCTGAAAATTTTCCGAGTGTTGATGTACCGGAATTTCCGGAATTTTCAACACAAGTCAATCTTGGTGGCGGGTCAGCTGATAATGAAGTCAATGAAGTCACTCCTAAGAGCAAAAAAGCCCCTTCACCCGCATGGAACACTGCACAAAATCTAGTGCTAATTAGTGGGTGGATTAATTGTGGAACAAGCAGTGTTGTCAGAAGAAACCAGAAAGAAGAAACATTTTGGAGAGATATTGCTGAGTATTGTAATGAGCATTGCTCATTCGATCCTCCGCGCGATTGGGTTGCCTGCCAAAATCGTTGGAATTATATGAACACAAGACTGGGTAAATGGATTGGCGCTTATGATAACGCTAAGCGTGAGCAACGAAGCGGTTGGTCAGAGGATGATGTTATCGCAAGAGCGCGGGAATTATTCGCAAGTGGGAAGATTGGTCAATTTACTTTAATGGAAGAATGGCGCGCTCTCCGTGATCAACCACGTTTTTGTAGTCAGGTAGGAGGAAATACTGGCTCGAGAAGTAGTGGATCTAAGAGATCACACGACAGTGATGCAAGTGCCTCAAACTCTATAGGATCAATTCCTCGTCCAATGGGTAGGGAGGCAGCTAAAAAAAAAGAGTAAAAAGAAAATTAGAGAAGATGCCTACGAGGAGGTGGACAAAGAGTGGGATTCTTACATCCAATTCAAGGAGAAAGAGCTTGAACGATTGGACAAGATAGCATCGGTGCAAGCAGAGACTAACGAATTGATTAAAGAGAAGACTAATGCGATGAAAGAGAAGACTAATGCTAAGAAAATTAGTATGTATCTAAGGCTAACTTCGGAAGAGCATCTCAATGACCGTAAGAAAGAGCTGTTAGAGCAGTTGTCCAAAGAGCTATTTGAAAATTAATTTCAAACGAGTCTTTGTCTGTATTCGGTCAAACTTGTCAGTGGTGTGAAGTCTGTAGTGTTTGCTTTAATGTTTGCTTTAATAATTTTCAAGTGGTGACAAGTATGTAATGTTTGCTTTAATGTATGGGTAACTGTGTTTGAATATGTACCACTCAATTCGAATCTTGTCCTTTTCCGATAATTAACTCCGGTTGATAACTTATTTCAAATCCACCAGTGGTGTCAAGTTTGTAGTGTTTGCTTTAATAATTTGCCAGTGGTGTCAAGTCATTAGTGTTTGCCTTTAATAATTTTAGGGTAACTGTGTTTGAATATGTACCACTCAATTCGAATCTTGTCCTTTTCCGATATTTAACTCTAGTTGATAAATTATTTCAAATCCGGCACTCAACCACCATTCAATGTACTTATATATATGGACTCATAGATCCATTGATGTACCAATATCCCAAATCTCTTCCAATCTACTTCAAATTTCACAAAAAATGGATCCATCTGATTGTCCTTTTGATCTTGCAGCATACATTCAAAATAGTCAAATTGAAGAAGCTTATGTACTCAACCGATTTAGAGAGCGTCGAAGAAAAATTCGAGAAGATACTGCACCTCGTAGTAGAAAATATCTCGGTAGAGATCATACAGCGGCAAACCAGAGGCTAATTGACGACTACTTTGCCAATGAGCCTACATATGACGATGCAATGTTTCGTCGTCGGTACCGGATGCAAAAACATATTTTCCTTTGAATCGTTGATGACCTTTCAAGTAGTGATAACTACTTCACCCAACGCGTTGATGCAGCCAATAAACAAGGTATATCACCCTTAGCAAAATGTACCACAACAATGCGAATGTTAGCATATGGTGTGGCAGCAGATGCGGTCGATGAGTACATCAAAATTGGAGGTACTACAGCATTGGAGTGTTTACGTAGATTCTGTAAAGAAATCATACGATTGTATGAGCAACAGTACCTGAGAGCACCAACCCAAGAAGACCTGCAAAGAATACTACATGTTAGTGACATGCGGGGGTTCCCAGGCATGATCGGGAGTATTGACTGCATGCACCGGGAGTGGAAAAATTGTCCTAAAGCATGGGAAGGTCAATTTACTAGAGGGGATAAGGGAACCACAACAGTTATTCTTGAAGCAGTTGCATCTCATGATCTATGGATCTGGCATGCCTTTTTTGGATGTCCTGGAACGTTGAACGACATAAACGTTCTAGATCGGTCACCAGTGTTTGATGACGTGGAACAGGGAAAGGCTCCAGCTGTGAATTTCTTTGTGAATCAACGTCCCTATAATATGGCATACTATCTAGCCGATGGTATATATCCTTCTTATCCAACTTTCGTCAAAACGATTAGACTTCCTCAAAGTGAACCCGATAAGTTATTTGCAAAAGTTCAGGGGGGATGTCGGAAGGACATCGAACGTGCATTTGGAGTTCTTCAAGCTCGTTTTAAAATCATCCGTGAACCAGATCGCTTGTGGGACATAGATGATTTGAGTATCATTATGAGGTCATGCATCATATTACATAATATGATTGTTGAGGATGAACGAGATTCATATGCTCAACGTTGGACCGATTTTGAGCAATCTAGGAAGGTGGATCTAGTACACAACAACCATACTTGACCGAGGTGTTACCCGTTTTTGCAAATCATGTGCGTGCTAGATCCGAGTTGCGTGATTCAAATGTTCATCACGAACTGCAAGCAGATTTAGCGAAGCACATCTGAGCAAAGTTTGGAATGTCTCAGGATTGAAGATGATTTGAATCGTACTAATTACGTTATTTGTGTGTTGTGTGCTTAGTTTGTTGTCTTGCATTTTAAGTTATTGTGTGCTTAGTTTGTTGTCTTGCATTTTATTTTAAGAAAATAAAATAAATTCTTGTATGTTTAGTTTGTTGTCTTGCATTTTAAGTTAAGAAAAATAAATAAATTATAGTCTATATTTTAAAAAAATTAAATTGTTAAGTGTTTATTGTTTTAATTTAATTTAAATCGATAATTGTAATTTTATGTAATCATAAAAACAAAAATATAAAATTAAATAAAAATGTGAAATAAAAAAGTGGTGGGGTAGGGTGAGTGGTGAGTGGTGGGGTAAGGTGTTGAGAGTTAAGTAAAACCATTGGAGTGAGTAATTGTTGAGAGAGTGTTGAATTAGAGAGAGAAGATGATGTGAAGTGTTGGGAAGAGAAAAAGTGAGATAGGGAAGGGGTAAACAAAATGGTTTCCAACAAACCATTGCTCATGGTAAGAGTTGGTAATGAAAAAAGGGGTTCATTTGTGAAAAAGACAATTATGGCCTTATTGTCATAAAGATGGCATGAGGATGTTGAAAGCAATCAATTCAAGTTGCCAACAGTAGTGCAATGATTTTAAGATTTTCACCTAAGAATGGAGGAAGACATCATGCGATTTTGCTTCATTTCTTTGTTTCAGTTATGTGCACACATTTTTCATCTCCTTCGAGTAAGATGGACCACGGTGCCAAATAATGCCACGTCATCATGGAATAAAACGTTTGACTATCCACTCAGGATGTGCCACGTTTGATTACAGTGAGTATTGGTACTTAAATACTTAATCAAGAGTTCGATGCAATTAAGAAGCTGATAATATAGATGTGGAAATTAGATTGGCTTCACTGACCAGATTGAAAGTAAAAACTTAGAAATTTCCAAATGGAGTAAAAACCATTTTAAGTTTTTAACAAATGCAAATATCACTTGATAGAAACTAAGGAATATAATCACAAAATTATTTTTTAATTTATGATTTTAGAGTGGAATGATTTTGAAATTAATTAGTAAAAGATTATAATAACTTTGTTTTTACCAAACACATTTTATTTCTCAAATTTATATTTAAAAATTAAAACAAAGAACATACAACCACCCCGAACGACCCCAATACCCCATTCGGAGTGATTTTTGGTTTTATGTTTTGAAATTTTTAAAACTCAAAACTAGTTTTCAGTTTCATAAATCTAGATTTAGTTTTTGTTGATTTTCAGTTTTAGAAAAGTTATCAATTTTGTAAATCCACAGTAGTCACAACAACTATGAACTTTGTAAATTCATGACAATCGCTGGCGATATAGGTTGTGGGCTTATGGAGACATGACACAGGTAGCAGTGGTGGTAGATGTCGACGTTACCTAGTGGCAACGACAATGGCAGTTGTGGGCTTATGGTGATGGAGAGTGACAGTGGCAGCGATAGTGGTGGACGTGGTGGTAATGGCAATGGTGGGCAATGGTGGGGGTAGTGGCAGCAATGGAGGTGGTAGTGCCAACATCGGCGGCAGTGGTGGTAATGATAGAGGTGGTTGTGACAGTGTCGAAGGTATGTGGTGGAGGTGAATGTTACTGGTGTCGCGACGATGGTGGCAGTGGCAACAATGTGGTTGTGGCATTGATGGTGTCGACAATGATTATGGCGATGGTCGCATTGGAGTTGGCAGCGGTGGTGGTGTTGGAGGATGGCGGTGGCGGCGTAGTGGTTGTGGCGATGTTGGAGGTTGTGGTGGTGTTAGAGGGTGGTGGTGGTTGTGGAGGTAGCAACGATGGTGTTTTTGCGCTAGAAGCTAGGAGGGTGGTGGAGCCAGTGATGGTGACAATGGTGGAGGTGGTGGTGTTGGAGGGTGGCAATGGAGACACTGAAATTGGTGGAGGCGGAGGTTATGGCGATGAAGGTGGGTTGTGGTGGAGGGTAGTGGTGGTAATGCTGTTATATGTTATTGAAATTAAAAATCATAATCCAAAACCATAATCAAAAAACCATATTTGGTGGTTTTTAAAAGAAAGCTAAAACGATTTTGAAATTCAATAAAAATTCACTTCAACTTCATTTTTGCCGAATACATTTTGTTCTTACATTTACATTTTGAAAACCAAAACTGAAAAAACTTGTAACCTCTCTGAACGACCTATAAATTAATTAGAGTATCTTCAACCATGAGTTGTTAGATGTTTGCTTAAATACTATTCTGGTGGACACAAAATGTCACATAGGATTTAAGAAACTCATAAGCAACCGATGGAGATTTTGCTCCAACCACGGTTTTTTATTTTACTTTTAGTTGGATCACACTATACCTCATATATCTACTTTTGGTTGGGTCTTGAATGAAAAAAAAAATATAATTTTAATCAATAAGCAACCATAAAGAGAATAAGCAAACCGTTAAACAACAAGGAACAACATGTCACTATGCTCACATGGTTCCTCCAAAATAAGCACCGGTCACTAAAATAAAAACCTATCTAAAGACATTTATTGAAGAAGCTCTTAGTCTGGTGATCCCATTTGTGCACATGAGAAAATTTCCACACAACTGAATCATCATTAATGGATTATGGGAATATATCACGACAGTTTCATTTGTGTCTTTTTACGTAGCTATAGTTTTAATAATTTAATCCAAAATTTTCACTTTTCGTACTAAATTAGGATCATGTTTATATGTGTGTAAGCACTGAGAAATGGAGCTACAATAAGGCTTTCCTTATCCTACGGGGGTAGATTTTTCATTATCCTAGCTACTTTGTATTATTCAACCTTTTTGAGGTAAACCATCCATTTAATTAGCTGGTATCATTCGAAACAACTATTTTAATTGATGTCTTTTTATTTCTCATAAATTATATTTTTGACAACACGTGGATTTTAAGAGAGAAAGAGAAAGGAGAGAATATGCATAGAACTATAGAAGTGAGGAAAAAATAAATTAAATTTGATAGGTTATTTTGGTCTCATAAGAGAAGATAAAAAGAGTTAAGAACCCGATGAGACTGGTGACCAAAAGACAAAAAAAAAATTAAGAAAATTACTTTTTATATTTCAAAAGAATTATAATTTATTTCATTTTAAACTACTGACAATTTTAAACACATTTTTATAGGTGTCAAACAGCCAATAGACACGCAACAAAATGCAAATTTTAAAAATACAACAATTTTATTTTTCTTTAATTTGAGGAGACCACAAAAGTTAATAGAACTTACGACTGCATCTCTCCCACTAACAATAATAGTGATACTGATCTCCACTTTATCTCTCATATTTCTCTCCTCTTTAAGGCATGCCTAGCTAACAAACAATGGCTAAATAGTAGTATCAAGTAGGGGCATCCATTTAGAACTTTCATGCAGGGTACAAATTTTGTTATTTTCTTTAATTTGCTGTTCTTTATTGGGGTTGTCTAAATGACCCATGATAAAGTTTGGGTTAAATAACCCACCATCCAATCACATTGGAGATAAGTGAGTTGAAATTTCTATATTTTATTTATTAATTTATTTCCAACTCATTTATCTCCAATGTGATTGGATGGTGAGTTATTTAACCCAAACTTTATCATGGATCATTTAGACAACCCCTTCTTTATTTTATTTAAAATTTAAACACCATTGTCTCGTCTATTGTTTTATGTGCTTTAACTTCATCAATGCACACAACCATCAGCTTGACTCCAATAAGTGCCCAAATATCTGAGTGTCAAACCCAACACTCATCACTTATAGCATTTGCAGCTAGGCATTGAACTCCTGTTGCTTGCATATTTATTGAGTTAGGAGGTCCTATTCTTTGAAATATATATGAGCTCTCTTAAGATCAACTTTTGATCTGAATCTTACATTTCCAAGCCATCATTCTTCATGTTCACATAGTTGTCCAAGGCAAGATTACACTTCATAGTTCATACCAGGAACATATAGAACATTCTCTATTACATTGCCAACTCATTCAACAACTTCTATTCTATCACTACTAGAAAAACTAGTTTTCACATCGGGTATTTTTGAGTTTTAACATCGGTTTTTATCCGATGTAAACAATGTTGATGTGGTATCTCCTAACCTTTTCACATCGGGTTTACAACCGATGTGAAAGGTATACCTTTCACATCGGTCTTTCACATCGGTTGAGGCAAGCAACCGATGTGAAATGTATATCTTTCACATCGGTTCAGCCAGCCAACCGATGTGAAAAGTATACATTTCACATCGGTTGGCTGACAGAACCGATGTGAAATGTATACTTTTCACATCGGTTAGACTAAAAACCGATGTGAAATGTACACTTTTCACATCGGTTAGACTTAAAACCGATGTGAATGCTCAACCATTTTTTATCTTTTTTTTTTTTACACGAATTTGACCTGAATATACATACTTTTTTAATGAAAATTTATTAAATAAAAAGAGAACTTGAGAACACACTCTCTCAAGTGAGTTAAACATCCAAGGTCCCAGCAAAAAAAAAAAAAACATATAATAGCCTAAAATAGCAACAGCTCATGAAAGCTAAATGGATATTATTAATATAAGGACCTGAGCCAAAATAACTCTAGGTGAAATAGTACACAATGAATAATCTGTCTAAGCACAAACTAGCTCAAAAACAACCCAGAGCTATATAAAAACCCACCACCAACCCGCAAAATGACTACAAACATCACCCAAGACAAGACCTCATTAAAACCTTGTTAGGAAAAACCCAGTGGGATAAAAACCTAACAAGGAAAAAGAGTACCACTATCTTGGGTTAGTCATTCTGCAAACGATAAAAAACAATACATTTGTTGCCCTCCTCCGGTCTAAGTTCCTTTACCTAAGAGCAAAGCAATGAAAAACAGTAGCAGCAAACGCCTCAACGGCAGCACCAGCAACAACAAGACATAACCAGCACCAGCAATCCAGATCCGCGTAAAAAACAGCAAGAACGCAGCAGCATCAATCAGCAACAGCAACAGCAAGAAACAGCAGCAAAAACAACAGCATTTACAAAAACAGCAAACAGCACCAGCGAGATCAACAATAACAGTTCAGCAAATTAATGCACCAAGCAGGAAAGCCACCAGCACCATAAGCATAAATTAGGAGAGCAGCGGAGATGAGCAACTTTGAACCCTACAAACAGATGCAATAAATACAGAGATCAACAATCCAAGTTATAATGTAAAAAACAAGTTGCCCAAACTTTAATTCAGACTGTTTAGGCACAAACTTTAAATACATACCAAATAAGTTCTAAGGTTTATACAAGTCAAGAAAGCAAGTTGCCCAACTGTTTCGCAAATCATACAACTCTTGTTCTGTTAATGCCGTTGGATCATTGAATACCTATAATTTGTAGAATAGGTTAAAATACCTATTTTGTGACATTTTGATGAAAACTCAAACAATGAGACAAATAGGGAGACAAACATTTGTAATACCTCCATCCAAGACTTAGTAATACTAGCAGAGACAATGTCAACCATATTCTTCATCACATAATATCCACAATCATTCCCATTAGGCTGCAACCTTGCCTACAAATGAATAGATTTTTATACACTGAATATATATCAAAACAGTACATATTACAACCAGTGTTAAGTAGTATAAACAGCAACATCAAGACGCAACCATAATCTACACTACACTTACTTTGGGCTGAAGCCATTGAGTCTTTTTTTTATTACCCTCAGCCAATTGATAAACCGACATAGCTCTATATAAAAAACAATCATCGAAGTAAGTTATACATTTTAGTGTAAGGACATAATAATATATAACAAAAGCGACATAAAATATACACTTACTTTGTAACAATATTCTTCATTTGTGAATGAAGATCATTGTGTAATGAACAAAGGAGAACTACAGTATTGTCTTTAGGACAAATGATTATTAATTGCCAATGCCCTCTGTACACGTGGAATAACAATTAGTGTGTTAAGTAAGATAGAGTTATGGATAAAAATAAATAAGAGAAAATATAAATTTACATATACTTACTTTTCAAGATATGGTGCTAAGTAACACACTTTGTCCAAATCACGCAACTTTTCTTGTATGTATGTTTGAACTTTATGTTTAGACTTTGTGGAATCTGGATAACTGAAGAATACTGGGTCCAGAATTCCAAACACATCTGATTTGTTACTTTCGTCACATAGACGATGGATATACCTGATTAAATTTGAAATTAATATAAATTAATATTGAATATTGCAATCATGAAAAATAATAGTAAAAATGAAAGTCTACTTACGTGCACCAAACTTGTAGAATAGAGATGTCAAGCCAAGCATCACCCACCAACAACTCTCTGATACACTTTGGTGAAATCCAAAAGTTTTTTACAGCAAGATCATGTTGTAATGGTAAACATATATGTTTTTGCTGTTTCAAAAACATGAATAACACTCTCTGAACATTGTCAGTGGTCGAGTCCTCCTTGTGATTTTCTTGTGCGGCGGTACAAGATTCTTTTGTGCTTCCATGCAGAAGAACATTTTGTTCTCCTTGTTGGTTTGTTGGGGAGATTTCAGATAAACCCATAGTCTTAAGCGTCTCCATAAATGATTGTTGCATCTTCTCACTCGCCATGATCAACTGTTGTTCAAACTCTTCTTTACATTCTGCTTTAATCTTTGCTGCAAGTTTTTGTTCAAGTTTCGCCTCAAGTTGTGCTTCAATCTCCTTAACATCTATGGACTGTGTTGGACGTGAAGACCTTCCGAAGTAGTTGCTTAGATTAGCAAATCGTCCAACACCACGAACACGACCACCATGCTCAGATGTTCCAATTGCCTTTGTCAAGATATCGTCACGTCCTTGTGAAACAAAGGTTCCTTGTTCAGTCTCTTCAGCCAATGAATCCTACATTTGCACATAAATTTAATATTTCATTAGTGGTAAAGAAGGATGTCGCATACAAGAAACACATACAACCATAATGAGAAAGTAATCATGGAAAAAGTATTTCACTTACAATTTTCTCAGCAACAACTCGGGTAGCCTCTGATGTGTATTCCCCTCCTCGCCTTTGTCTTGCTCTCTTCCATTTGTCATGACGTGACGGTGGAGATGGAATACGATCTAATTCTCCTGATGCGTCTAGTTCTTGTCTCTTTTCATTAATCCTTTTCTTCTCAAGCAATTCATATCCTCCCCGAGATAATGTATGTGGGTATAGATTCTTAGCCACATTATCCTTACCCTTTTGACTTTTTTCCTATTATAAATCAAGCTAAAGAAGTAAGCATAAAAATAAGCATAGATAAACGACCAAAGTTTGCTGGTTTGGCTGTGATATGCTAAAAGTTTTGAAAGCTTTGGCATTAGGATAACAGGAATGGTTCATGCAGCTTTGCAGAGGATAAAACGCAGTTCCTAAAATACAGCTTTATCACTCAACATTTAAGGATGATAATCAAAATGAATCACGATATATCCTAACTTCTCAGGTTAAAAATAAAACTGAAACTGCACTGTTCTTAAAATCAGTAAGGTAGTAATGTTTTCCTTTGGATAGTCAGACAGAGAGTGAAGTAAATTGAAACTTCACAAAGGCACATAATATTTGCAAGTAAACAAAATAAATTCTTATGACAGATGTATAATTTCCAGTCCATTCAATTTCTGTTTTAGGAGGGTAATAGTAGGGGGAAATTTTAGTTGTCAAAAGTTGAAATATAGATTACTTAAATAGTTCATAAAAGGCTAACTTCCAGCCACTCATCAAAAAGACCAATTTTAGAACATGAATATGACTAAAACAAGAATCAATGCAAGAAAAGAAAAATATTATTAATACTAACCTTAAATGTAGGGGTATTTCGATGCTCCAAAAACTTCTCCCATAAAAATAAGCATAGATAAACGACCAAAGTTTGCTGGTTTGGCTGTGATATGCTAAAAGTTTTGAAAGCTTTGGCATTAGGATAACAGGAATGGTTCATGCAGCTTTGCAGAGGATAAAACGCAGTTCCTAAAATACAGCTTTATCACTCAACATTTAAGGATGATAATCAAAATGAATCACGATATATCCTAACTTCTCAGGTTAAAAATAAAACTGAAACTGCACTGTTCTTAAAATCAGTAAGGTAGTAATGTTTTCCTTTGGATAGTCAGACAGAGAGTGAAGTAAATTGAAACTTCACAAAGGCACATAATATTTGCAAGTAAACAAGGAAGGCGATTGGGGTTGGGGTTAGTGATATAATCGGAAGTGAGTTGTGTCTTAAAAGCTCTCCATCGGTCCCCCAAATACTTCAACCATTTTTTCTTCAAATCACACTTATTTGAATCATCACTTTCTGTGATATCAAAATGAAGCTATACACATAAAAAAAGTTGGTGTTAGTACCAAAGAATGGGTAAACAATAGTGAATTAAGAATGCAACAATAATACCTTAAGATCATCCCAAATTGAATTTTTTGAGTCTACATCTACCAACCGCCACTCATCTATTAAAATACTACAAGTACTTCGAGCAAGATATGCTGCATAACTCCTAAACTCATTTGAATTTTCACCAATACAATCCCCAGTGTGTGGATCAAACTCAATCTTCAATTTCACACCCGTTTTCCGAACTTTGGCAATTTTAAGCATCTTAGTGCAACCTCTAACCATTCTCTTTTTATCTGAACTAGACGAATGACTAGGTCCACTAGATGAAGGAGGGGTGTTGGTTGAATCATCCATTTATCTGTTTACAGAAAACAAAAAGATTTCAGATTCAAAGCACAAATAAATGCAAAAATATAAGCATCATAAGCATATAAACGAATGACATATAAACTAATTAATCAAATAGATGGGTACTGAATTTACTAACTTATTTCAACACCCTAATAGAAACTTACTAGCTCTCCCATATCCCTTCTTCATGATCCAAACGAGTAACTTGCACATCGTCTACTTCATTTTCTTCGTTGGAGGTAAGCAAATTTGTTGCAGAAGACAGAATCTCAGAAATATGAAGGGATTCTTCACTACCATGTGTGGTTTTTGGTTGTAGAGCCACCGACCACCTTTTGTTAGAAGGATCTGTGACATAAAACACCTGTTTTGCTTGGGATGCCATAATGAAAGGTTCTTCCCTATAAGCTACCTTGGAAAGATCAACCAGTGTATATCCAAATTCATCAATTCTTACACCATTGGAAATATCAATCCACTTGCATTTAAATACAGGCACTGTAAATGTAACATAATCAACCTCCCAAATCTCTTCAATCACCCCAAAGTACGGTGTAGATGCCATTATAGGTATTTTATCTTTGGAACTAGAGAAGTGCATGGACTCGGCCACAACCATAACCCCACTATTTTGCATAGTACTTCTATCATCTTTTGATTTTGTATAAAAGGTAGTTCTATTAATATCATAAGCACTCCAAGTCATAACATTACATTTAGGCTCAAATGAGAGTCGTTTTATTGTATCAGAAGCACTTTCATCATTAGCAATTGTTTCTTTAAACCATTCAGAGAAACTCTTATTGTGCTCTTTTAACAACCCTATTTCATTCATCTTGGGGTATTTTTCCTTTATAAAGCTTTTGTGGGCAGATAAGTAAGGTTGAACTTCATCAGTGTTATTCAATATATACAAATGCGCTGGATGACGTACCTTCCAAGTCATGGACTTGACATTTAAACCTTGTGTACCCTTACCTTCACATCTTCCATCATGACGAGACTTTGGAACCCCTATAGCATCCGCTTCTGACAAATAATTTGAACAGTACTCAATAGCTTCTTCTGCAATGTACCTTTCAACAATCGAAGCTTCCGGACGGTGTGGATTCATAGTATACCCTTTTAGTATCTTCATGTACCGTTCTACCGGATACATCCACCTTAAACAAACTGGACCGCACAATCTAATCTCCCTTACCAAATGAACAATCAAGTGTTCCATAATGTCAAAAAATGAAGGAGGAAAATGCATCTCCAACTGACACAAGATGACTGCAGCCTCATTTTCCAACTCGTCTAACTTCAATGGATCAATGACTTTACTACATATTGCATTGAAGAATAAGCACAGCCTAGTTATAGTTTTCCTAACTTTAATAGGCAATATTCCACGCATAGCCACTGGTAGTAATTGCTACATCAGAACATGAAAGTCATGAGATTTTAAGCCAATTAACTTGAGATCTTTCATTGAAACAAGTCTCTTGATATTTGATGAGTAACCTTGCGGTACTTTGATACCTTGTAAACACTCACAAAAACTTGTCTTCTCTTTCTTAGACAAAGTGTGACATGCTGGAGGCAAATATGTCTTGTTACCTATCTGTTGTGGAGTTAACTGTTGTCGTATACCCATTTCAGCCAAATCTAAACGAGCACTTAACCCATCTTTTGTCTTGCCATTAATGTGAAGAAGTGTGCCAATTAGACTTTCACAAACATTTTTCTCTACATGCATCAAATCAATACAATGTCTTACATCAAGACTTGACCAATATGGAAGATCAAAGAACACCGACCTCTTTTTCCATACATTTTTTTCAGCAGGCTTCTTTTGTTTCTTTCCAAAGATAACCTTCACATGTTGTTGTCGTTGATAAACTTCCTCTCCAGTCAAGGGTTTTGGCGCAACACCATACTCTGATTTTCCGTTGAAAGCTTTCTTCAATTTACGATATGGATGATGACGGTCTAAAAATTTCCGATGCCCAAGATAAACGGTCTTCCTTCCATGATTAAGCTGATGGTAACTTGTATCTTTCTCACATATAGGACACGCTTTATGCCCTTTAACGCTGTAACCAAACAAATTACCGTATGCCGGAAAGTCATTGATGGTGCAAAACAACATGGCACGCATATTGAAATGCTCACCAGAATACGCATCAAGAACATCAACTCCTTGCTCCCACAACAATCTTAAATCATCAATCAATGGACTTAGATAAACATCTATGTCGTTTCCTGGTTGTTTTGGGCCCGGAATCATCATAGATAACATCATATATTTACGCTTCATGCACAGCAAAGGAGATAGGTTGTAAATTATCAAGAGAACAGGCCATGAATTATGGTTACAACTTAGACTACCATACGGATTCATTCCATCGGTAGCAAGTCCAAGTCTAAGGTTTCTCGACTCTTTTCCAAAACTTTGAAACTTCAAATCAATTTTCTTCCATTGCAAAGAATCAGCTACATGGCGAATTTTTCCATCTTCATTTCTCTCTTCTGCATGCCATCTAAGGTTCTTTGCGTCATTTGCATTAGAGAACAATCTCTTGAACCTTGAAATTATTGGTAGGTACCATAACACTTTTGCAGGAGGACCCTTTGTGCTCACATCATCACTGGAATCACCATCTTTCTTTTTGTAGCGTGACGCCTTGCACTTCGGACAATGATCATAGTTTTCAAACTCTTTTCTGTATAAGATGCAATCATTAGGGCATGCATGTATTTTTTCATACTCCATGCCCATCGGACACAATACTTTCTTGGCTTCATAATGACGATTCGGCATTGTGTTACCTTCTGGAAGCATTTCTTTCAACAATCCAAGCAAATCAGTGAAACTTTTATCACTCCATCCATTTTTCGCCTTCAAATTAAACAATCTTAACACAGCTGACAACCGTGTAAAGTTTGTGCATCCCGGGTACAAAGGTTCTTCCTTGTCTTTACATAAAGTATCATACACATGCACTCTCTTAAATGATTCTTCTCCAATATCATGTATCATGTCTTCCAGCCGATCATCCATATCTACACATACTTTCTCTCTTTGTGATACACTTGGCATTACTACTTCACCATGCCATATCCATTGTGTATAATTTTGACAAATCCCTCTCCAAGCTAGATGGTCCCTTATTTCATCCTTAGTAAGTTTTGGGTCCCGGTTCCCACAAGAAACACAAGGACATGGAAAGAGTCCCTTATTGTTCGGAAGATTCTTTTCAGCAAATTCTAGAAATTCAACCACTCCATTATCAAACTCATCACTTAATCGATTAGCTCTCATCCAACTACGATCCATAACTACGTTCTGCAAATTATCACATACTAAATTAAAGAATTGTGACCCTAGAACCAAACTCATCAACATTTTTCAAATGATAAGCTAAAGACAACCTAAAAATTAATTGTAAAAAATCGAACATGAACAAGCATTCAAATTAAATAAGCCAAAAACGAATCACGAATTCAGATAAAACAAACTTACAGCAAGATGGAAGAGTTCTGCAGTGGCTGGAAGAGTTCGTCGGAGCTGGAGTGGCTGGAAGAGTTCGCCGAAATCAAAAACTAGAAATCCTATCTAAAATATGAAAACAGTGTGCAATCAAAATTCCTGTAATCCCTGTCTCTGCTGGATCTGTGATCATCACGATGCCTGCAAATAACACAAATCGCGTGTAACTGAAACATCACTGCCCAACTTCTACTATCACAACGAAAAACAATTTGAAATTGGTGCTTTCAACTTCCAAAATTCTCAGAACAAAAATCAGCAGCCACTAAAACAGCACATGACATACCTTCTCCTGGGGCTGCGGCTCCTTGACCCCTGCTTTGCTCTTTCCTCTGATTCAATAATTCTTCCTTTGTGACTGCAATTGCAAGAAACTAGAGTGATTGAAGCATAACAGAATGCAAGTACCCAATAACTCTTTCCTTTGTGACTGCAAATGCAACATAACAGAATGCAAGTACCCAATAACTCTGACCAACAAAAAATCCTTATTAGATTGAAGGCTAAGGCCAATTAAACATCATCACGAGAAAAAGAAGAGGCCAAGTTATGGGTAAAAACCAAGGACTCTCTGCTGCCAATTTAACATAGAGCAACATCCAAACCCAAGCTAGTTAAAATAAGAGCTTAAACAAAACCGAGAGGAATAAAAATGAAGTTCTTTAACATCTTAATTTGTTATTAGTTGAAAGTTTTATACATCTTCAGTTCCACAGTTTAGTCTTTCATGCCATGAGGTGCAACCATGTCCTATAATTGGAAAAGCTGCACTTTTCAGGTTTGATTAAACCACTTTTTATTTCATGATAATCTCATTTTCTCATTTTTATGGAGAGGTGTTATTTTTGTAAGGAGTTTGTCTTATTTGCTGGGAGGGTAGAAATATGAGCCTCATCAAGGTTAACTAATAGAGGCCAATTAAAACTGTAACAAACTAAATGCAACCAGCAATTACAGAACAAAATCAAATACTGAAATCTATTACCTCAGAGAAATTTTATCAGGAAATGCTGACTTCACCACCAGAACTTTAACGTTCTCATCAACTGAAAGTATATCGCTGACAGAAGTAATTTCAGCTCGACTGATATTTGAAATATGCAGCAACCCACTGAAAGGCACCGAATAGATTCATTTTAAATGTCAGGTCGATGTGTACGGACAGGTTTAATTCACCTCTAACAAGTTAAATTCATGATGTTGATATCTTGTGTATGATAAGGAATTAAGGATAAATGTGTGCATGGGAATATTAAAACAATGATAGGTAGGGACACAAAGAAGAACATTATGCAGGAACTAGTATTGACCCACTTCATTAATTTGTCAAATTCAGTTGCTAAAAGAATCAATGTTCAATGAACTGGCACCTATACCTGTTACAAATCATGTAATATAGATATTGTGCAAATTGAGCAAGTCAGACAATTGAGCAAATATTTACATCAGTCAGTGTCATCTTGAAATTTCAAGGAAAACACTTATTTACATCTCTCAGTGTCATTTTGTTCCAAAGTGTGAGTGAACCCTAAAACTCCTTACTAATTCCGAATATGGTGCTTCCCAATTATTATTTTTTGGGAAATTCAACTTTCTAATTTAAAGGTTATATTCGGTCAGTAATGATCTTATAAGATGAAACTTGTTTTCTTTTCCCTGTAAGATCAGGTTTTATTCTGCTTCTTTAATAATTTGTAAATAAGGTATAACTGAGGAAATCATTAGCCAAGGAAATCAACCTGAAATAAGTTTTCATTTTTACACCGGTGGCAGAACCAAAGGACTTGGAAACATCCAACAATACTCCAACTTGGAAATTGTGATATACCAAACAGGAAAAAGATGCACAAGCCACAAGGGTTTGTTACTATATCCAAATGTCCACTCACCTTCTGTTAGAAACTCCTATCTTAATTTGGGCTCCATACAGAAAGATCTTTTTCACAGTCCCATCTAGAAGTGTTCCTTCGCGAAGAAATAGCTTTTCCTGCAACATCATTTTGCACAACAGGAATTTCAATGTAAAAAAAGAGAATGTAAGATTTGAAAACTTAAACTCATAAAATTTGAAGCAAGAAAGCAAGGAAGAATAGGAAAACGACAGATTTGAATACTAACCCAAGCTTTCTTCTCACTAAGCATTAAAGAATTAAAGAAGGTACCTGCGGCAGTGCTTCCAGCAGTGAACCGTGGTTCCTGCAAGTTTAACGACAGAGGGAGGGACCTGCGAACAGGAGAGAAAACCAGAAGGAGAATCTGAGTGAGTATTACGGATTCACGATTTAGGGATTCAATGGAGTGAAGGGAATATAGGGATTTAGTGGAGTGGGCGAAACAGGCCGGACCTGCACAACGCACGAGCGACGGCAAGCGACGGCGAGCGACGGCAAGCGACGGTGAAAGAGGAGCAAGAGCGTAGGGCGACTTAGGTTTTCAACGGTGAAAGAGGAAGAAAGCACTTTGAACGAATACTACTCTTTGTATCCTGTGTAAAAATTAAAAAAAGAATGATCTTTCACAACGGTTATAACAAAACCGATGTGAAAACTAAAAAACTGAGACTTTTCACATCGGTTATAACATAACCGATGTTAAAACTAAAGAAAATATGGACGTTTTACATCGCTTATACTTCAACCGATGTAAAAAGTACTTCATTAAAATTTCAAAAATGCCACCGCATTTAGCTTTCACATCGCTTATTATAAAAACCGTTGTAAAAAGTATTTCCTAACTACTTTTCACATCAGACATATTCCCAACCGATGTGAAAACTATCATAAAAGTTCACTATAATTTCAATATTGCCACCGCGTCATCTTTTACATCAGGTTATTGATTAACCGATGTGAAAACCCTGATGTGAAAAGTCTTTTTTCTAGTAGTGTATCATGAGCGAACCTTAATTTAGTTTTCTTGATAGCATCTAGATCAACTAGCTAGGATTTATGACTAGTTAAATGATTAGAGCATCCACAGCGCCCAAGTACCAGGATGTTGAATGAACAAAATCACCATCGATTGTAAATCCATGTTATGTGTTTGAGTCTTCCTAGACCAAATGAGCTTCATCATCAGTACTGTTTCTTTAATTTTCTGGGGCCTCGTTTATTATTTTTTCACTCCTAACCAAAGTGTCCCCATTTTTTACATTTAAAACATTGAGTCTTCGTCCTGTCAAATTTTTGTCTTCCTCTATTATTCAAGCTGTCTCCTTTTTCATTCTTGGACAGTTTGTCATTCTGAAACTCATCAGAAACATGTTGATTGTGATCGGTACCGGCAACACTAGATTCACCTGGCCTTTGAGGAACCTTCCTCCTACAACTTATCTACTATGCTTGTATCTGTTCCTTTCCCATCCTTTTACCAATTTGAGCCTGAAGTGCCCGCTTTGCTTGAGCTTTTTAGCACTGCTTCTTTCATCTAAAGGTTGCTCATGTTCTTCCAAAGAACCTTGAAGTTCTTTAATTTTCATGGAATCCAAATTCTTGTACTCTTCAATAAAAAAATGATCAAATTTGGGAGCAAGAGGTTGAAGTACCTTCTCAATGATCCTGACAGTATTGATTGGTTCTCCACAAATTTTCATGAGGTTGGTGATGGAGAGCACTTAGGTAAATTAGTGTTCCACACTCATCTTTTTTTTTATAAGCTTCCCACACTTTCTTGAATCTCCATCTGCATAACTCGTGTTGCTTTCTCAGTGTTTGTAGCTTCACTTTCTTGAGTTTTCCCTCTTGTGTCACACTTTTCAAGTGTCTTCCATGCCTCCTTCGCATTTTGTGGAGAAGCGATATTTTGAAAAGAGCATAATCTACACACTCATGCATTAAAAACATGGCTTTACAATCCTTCTTTTTGGCTTCTCCGTACGCAGTTCTTTGAGTTTTATTGGAATCTTCGCTCATATTATGAAATCTATCTATCACAACTTCACTCACATCGTGAAAGCTGAAAATGACTATCATTTGCACACACCATTGATCATGGTTCTTGCCATCAAGAATTGAGAGATTTCCTAGAAGATTTTCATTAGAGCTTAGCCATCGCAATTCTACAACGTTTACAATTGCATAGCACACACAATTTCTCAAAGTTTTACCAATTTGAGAGGGATTGTGATACAACGGAAGTCGTACTAGGATTGCAAGCGCAAATCCTAAAGGAAAAGGTTTCTGGAATCCACCAGAAAGTCTGGAATCCACCAGTAAAGAGAGAGAAATCTCAAATTTGATTATCAATAATAAACTGAAATAGGCTATGCCTTACAAATGCTTAAATAGGAGAAGAAAACATCCTAATAGAAAAATAAATAATATCCTAAAAGATCCTAATTGAAAATAAAAGATCCTAATTGAAAATAGATAAGTTCCTAACCAAAAATAAATAAGATCCTAAAAGATCCTAATTGATAATAAAATATCCTAATTGAAAATAAATAAAATCCTAATAAAATCCTTAAATGATATTCTGCGGGCCCGCGATGGATTCAGATGGGCTAAATCAGGAAATCTAACCGGACTCATCCGTCGTCGAAGCTCGCATCCAACCGCGCTACATCAGTCTCCCCCACCTCTGAAGAACTCGACCTCGAGTTCTCATCGTGATAAAGGACATCATCTGCTTGATACTTGAGGGTATTTGGGATATTCGTGTCATGTGGGAGAGCCTCCAACCGAGCATTTACAACTTCTTCAATCATCACTGGGCAGAAACAGTTAGTTTCTTTCACGCCCTCATCCTTGTCACTTTGCGTCATCACCAAGAAACTCGACTTCTTTTCTTCTGGACTCTCATCAAAGCGTAAAACAAAAGCCATAATAATTTTGTGTGCTCCCCACGTAAACAATATCACATTATCCCTTCCTTTGTATGTAAAATCAATATCAGACTGCCAAGGTCGCCCAAATAAAACATGACATACATCCATACTCATGACGTCACACAATACCTCCTCTCTATAGTGCTTCCCAATATAAATAGGCACCTTGCAAGTCTGTGAAACTTTCACCTTTGGCCCTTTACGCACCCACCCTAAGGTGTACGGTTTATCATGAGGCTTTGTTGTCAGCTTCAAGTACTCTACCAGCTTCTGGGAAACCAGATTCTCAGTGCTGCCACTGTCCACAATCAAGTTACGCACCTTGTTCTTAACGGAACAATGTGTTCGAAAAATATTTTTCCTTTGACCTTCTTCTTTGGATGATAGCAAGATTCTCTGGAGCACAAAGTTTACTCTTTCCTCAGACTCCTCTTTAGCAACCTCAAATCCTTCATACTCATTGCTTTCTTCTTCCTCCTCATTCAGAATGGCGGCAGTTCTCCTGGAAGGACAAACATTCGATCGATGACCTTGCCCACCACAACGAAAGCACTTATCACCGATCGGTTTCGCATAAGGGTTAGTTGGTTTCTGGCTGAGTGTCTTACTCTGTTGCACACCGCTAGAATTACTGGCTCATATGTTTCCAGAATTGGGATCCCTTGTTGCGGTACTCTTCTCATTTTCTTCTATTGACTCGATGTTATTTTGAGGAGAAAAGCTTGGAAAGGATGAGAAATTTCTAGGGGATTTTTCCATCAATTCCGCCTTCAAAGCAAGGCTGGATGCTTCAGCCACGGTCCACGCAGTTTGCAAAACCATCTTCTCTTTCAAGGAACCCTTCAAGCCACTAATGTATCGAGCCACCTTCGTATTTTCGGATTCTCCCAATTCGTTACGCTCAGACAGACGTATTAACTCAGTTGTATACTCCGTCACAGTCTTCTTTCCTTGCACACAATCGATATACATCTTATAAAGAATCTGCTCATAATCTTCTGGTAGAAATCGCTCCATCATCAATTGTTTCATTCTACGCCAAGTCCGGACTGACCCTTTTCTCTGCCTCTGCCTTTGAATGACAAGCTTATTCCACCACACAACAGCAGTACTCTTCAACTTGATAGCAACCATCTTGACTTGCTTGTTCTCAGGGGTGCCCATGATGTCGAAAAAATCTATCGACTCCAATCTTCCAATCTAGAAACTCCTCCACTCCCATAGTTCCGTAGAATAATGGAATATCAGCTTTCACTCGGTAGTCACAGTTGTGTTCTGATTCCCTTGGTCAACTGTTTCTTCTACATCAGATTCGTCTCCATCAGAACTTGAATTTCTCATAATAATGGGACGACTGTTGTTGCCTCCGTGTGGAACCCTACGCGGTTCTCTTCCCTCGTCTCTTCGCTGGTTCATGTTGTTGATGCTGTCAGTTAAAGTCGTCATTAACGTCGCCATCTGTTGTGTCACCTGTTGTGTCATCTGTTGTGTCATAGCAGTTAGGACCGCGGTAACAGCCGCGGTAACATCCTTCAGGTCTGCTTTGGTCACTGATTGATCTTCCATGGTTGATCAAGCAAAGAAAAGAGACAGGAGAAACCCGCTCTGATGCCACTTGATACAGCGGAAGTCGTACTAGGATTGCAAGCGCAAATCCTAAAGGAAAAGGTTTCTGGAATCCACCAGAAAGTAAGGGTTAGCAAGCACTGAACCCTAAAAAGATAACTCTGGAATCCACCAGAAAGTCTAGAATCCACCAGTAAAGAGAGAGAAATCTCAAATTTGATTATCAATAATAAACTGAAATAGGTTATGCCTTACAAGTGCTTAAATAGGAGAAGAAAACATCCTAACAGAAAAATAAATAATATCCTAAAAGATCCTAATTGAAAATAAAAGATCCTAATTGAAAATAGATAAGTTCCTAACAAAAAATAAACAAGATCCTAAAAGATCCTAATTGAAAATAAAATATCATAATTGAAAATAAATAAAATCCTAATAAAATCCTTAAATGATATTCTGCGGGCCCGCGATGGATTCAGATGGGCTAAATCAGGAAATCTAACCGGACTCATCTGTCGTCGAAGCTCGCATCCAACCGCGCTACATCAGATTGAGAGAATGAAAATAAAAGCTAAAAACCAAGACAAGCTAACAACATCCAGTTACAAACACGCAAAAACAAAGGAAGGGGACGCCTCCATACTTGTTGATGAACGCCTGCCACAATCGCATGATGATGAGCCAGACAATCCGCTATGTTATTCCTCTCACATCGAATGTGTCGGAGCTGCACACGCAAGAACCTTGACATCAAATTTCTAATACATTGAAGGACATCACGAGCCTAGAAAGTCGTCAGCATCTCCTTGAAGGTAGTAACCACATATACACAATCAGAAAAGCAAATCACATTATGGTAGTCCAAATCAAGAGGATGCCGATAAATATTTGTTTGAAAAGGAATGTATTTAAAAATAAAATAGTAATGAGCAAAACACATAAAATTTGTTTATTGAAAAAAAAAGGTTGAAAAAGGATTGTGTTTTTATTTTTATTTTTTTTAATTAACCATGACCCAAATTTATCCAACACAGACAGGCACACACACACACGAGAGTCGACATAAACAGGAGCAGATCCTGCGAGCTGAGGTTGGAGCAGCCACCACAAGCACCACCATGGTTTGGTTGAGAACCGTGACCGCCATGATCCGATCATCTCATTTCAATTAAAGATGATGACTTGATAAATTTTAGCGTAAAGCGCGCACTAATGGTTTGTTGAATCATCAAGTCGTCACATGGGCCAAGTGAGAGATTGTTAAATTATTTTAATAATTAATGTGGCCCATGTAACTTATAGAACTAACTTTATGAAAAGATCCTCAATGTGATGGTCATTAGGATATTAAAGCAATTAAAGTTAGTTGGGGTTTCATAATTCAATTTTGAATTCTCTCTCCTCTTCCTTCAGAAAATTAAATGATGAGTGGGTGGTTACAATAACCAACCTACAATAAAGGGTTTACTGAGCAGTTTTCAAAGTAACGTATTCTGCTTCACTTCTCATCCATCAGAGAATGACTGAAAGTGGAAGGCAAAGAGGAGAGAAAATGATTCAGAGAGCATAAGGATTTCCTCATGGATTCTGGCATGAATCCAGGTTAGTTATCTCCTCCCTTTAAAGTTAGTGAGAATCATATGAATTAAAGATCCTGACTTAGGTTTTCTGTATGTTGAAAACCCTAGAGTAGATGAAATTTGCTTACATGTTATTCCTGTCACGCCGAACGTGCTGGAGCTGCACACGCAAGAACCTTGACATCAAATCTCTAATACATTGAAGGACATCACGATCCTAGAAAGTCGTCAGCATCTCCTTGAAGGTAGTAACCACATATAGACAATTATAAAAGCATACCACATTATGGTAGTCCAATTCAAGAGGATGCCGATAAAAATTTGTTTGAAAAGGAATGTATTTAAAAATAAAATAGTAATGAGCAAAACACATAAAATTTGTTTATTGAAAAAAAAATGGTTGAAAAGGGATTGTCTTTTTATTTTTTTAATTAACCATGACCCAAATTTATCCAACACAGACAGGCACACACGAGAGTCGACATAAGCAGGAGCAGATCCTGCGAGCTGAGGTTGGAGCAGCCACCACAAGCACCACCATGGTTTGGTTGAGAACCGTGTCTGCAATCGCAATCGCTTTTCTTCTCGCATTCGAAGAGTGGGTGTCAGTTCCCGTTTGCAAAGTAGTTCCCAGCACCACCACCAACCACGTTCCCTTTAGAGACAACCCAGATGACTTGAAAGTCATGATAGTCGCTGACCTCCTCCTCTTGGGCTCTGAAGCTGGTTATGTCAATCACTTCTTCAGAGACTACTACATGTCCAAATTCTTTCAGGTACTTTCTTCCCATTTCCCCTTTGACTCTGTTCACCACTATCAAATCACTCTGCTTCACCAACAATTAGTAATGGGTAGCCTTATATGTTGCTTTTAACATGTTTGATCAAAACCCATTTCCAATTTTTGATTTTTTTAATGAGAAAAGCATGGGTTCCAGAGAAATGTTTTGCTGCTGGAGTAAGTTCTTACTGCATACCAGCTGCTTGGAAAAATGTTTCTATGAAGTACTTATAAGAAAAGTTGAAGTGATCTTATTATAGCTGATGAGTCTTTTAAATGATGATTTCTTTGAAGTTGACATCTGATTTTTTTTTTCAATAGCTCCCCCAACTAACTTCTTTACAATGAATCAGCTATAAGCTTATAGTAGTTTTTGATAAGTTAGTAATCAAATACTTATGTTAGTTGAGAAGTGTCTATATATAGTAGACACTTATCTAAATTGGAACTTATAGCACTTTGGCAATGGCGTGGTGTTGAAGTGGGAGAAAATAATGACCATTATATATATATATATATATATATATATATATATATATATATATATATGCATGTGGGAACTTGGGGACAGTAATCTTGCAATAGTGTTGAGTTTTCTAAATTAGAACTTGTGCTTTGAGTAATTGAGTCAAAATCAACTTTTGTACCTTAACTTCTACAAACACTTTTCCATTTAATTTTATCGATAAGCACTTATAATTTTTTGTTAGTTAGAAACTAAATGCTTATCTCAAATTAAAAAAACTCCCATAAGGTTGAAGTTAATCAAGACTGGAGCTTAGTGTAATGCTGTATTCGTGTGGCTTGTGTTTGAACTTTGAAGTCTTATGATTGCTAAGTTTTTTTCCATGTCTTGCAAAATTTTTGTACTCCCAAGGATCATGCTAAGATGTGGGTTCTGCTTCACTTCATTGTTGATTTTGTACTCAATATTAACCTATGAGTTTCATGCCTCCGACCCTTTTAATTTATTAATGCGCCGACTGGCCAGAAATCTTTTGAAACTTTGAAGCCTGATTTGCTTCTTGTCTTGGGAGATGTTTCTGCAAAAGGTTCGGAGCTAACAAAAAGCAAATGGGTGTCGGTGCTCCATCAGTTTTACAAAATATTGGGACCCTTTGTTGATCTTCCATACCATGTAATTCTTGGTGATAGGGATATTGGAAAGTGCGGCGATCTTGATGTGAACAAAGTTAATTGGATTGCTCACAAATTACCAGGATTGGACTCTTCTGGTTGCGGTGCATTTGAAATTGGTAACATCAGTTTTGTCACACTGAATGCTGTGGCCTTGCTTTGTGGCAATAGCAGTTTACGTTTTGATGTTGAAAAAGCAATTGAGAGGGAAAGCCTAGAACTTCGAGGGGAAACAGAAGGTGCAACAAAAACAATTAATGATTATACCAACTTTGGTGGTGCAAATAATAACTTCTTGTGGAGGGAAAGCAATGCGTTATCTGGATCAGGCTCTGTACTTTTACTCCACTTACCTTTGGACCAGACGAGAAATGAGCACTATGGTGGAATTGATGCTTTCAAGAGATCTTCTAGCTCTTTTATAGAGGGGTTAAATGTGATGCCAAAAAGCAGGTTAGTGGAATCCTTCATATGGATAATCTATCATACATTTTTTAAAGTCTCATTGCAAGTTTATGAACTATTTATTCATTGTTATCTGAATAAACTGCTCTGTATATCAAGTCATAAAAGCATGCTATATATTTGAAAAGGACGTGATACATCATTCTACCTTATTTTATTTTATATAATGGTGAGGAAGCGCATACAATTCAGTATTGTTTGATTGCTTTTGTAAGTCCAATTTTTCTTTTTACAAATCATAGCCGTGAGTTTCAGGCTTACCTTTTTTTTGAACTAAAATCTCTGATGAATTCTGAGTTTTGGGGATTAAAAACAGTATTCTAGAAATTTTGGAAAATTGTGCATATAGTAAGTGTTTATTTTTCGTCATATTGATAGTTTTATATTGTTCAGTTTGTAGACTATTGCAGTACTCATGCTGTTATACTTCTTATTTCATATATTAATGTGGGATTTATTTTCATATTAGGGAGCTTATTGGGGCTGGCCTGTATAATCTACTTCATACCCTCCCACTAAATGCTTCTGAATACATATTACAAGCTCTGAAGCCAAGGTAATCCAGTGCACATTTGATTGTGAGTTCATGAGTATATGACAAGAAAGAAAAACAGTTTTTTTGGTGTTAGTATTGCATGCTGTGAATGCAAGGTACTTGCACAATTGCTTGTTAATATTTGAAATCACTTCCATCCTGTTATTATCCAATATATAATCTGGTTTAGTGGAAGTTTGTTGCTAATAGTTTTTTAAATCACGTTTTGATTATATTTCGTGAGCATGAAAGCTAATTCAGTTTGTATTCTCATTTTGAACGTTTAGATTGATGGATGTTTATATGGTTTAACCTTCTGTCTGCAGGATTATTTTCAGCGCGCACAGGCATACATTTTCTGATCACGTCCACGCAGACACAACTCGTGAGATCACGGTTCCAGCAATGTCATGGAATGCAAGAGATGACCCTGGATTTGTTATTGCCACTTTTCAAAAGACAGGAAGAGCAGGGAGCATAAGCTATTGTTCTGTCGCTAGGGAATCTCATATTCTTATAGTTTATCTTTCTATAATAGTTTTCTTTTGTTTATTATGTTTAAAAGGGTAGCAGGGAAAATTACCCCCCAGAGTATAATAGGAATGATTACAAGAAAAAATGATAGAAGGGATTAGGGAATCTGAGCTCCACATTTTTTTCATCATCATTACTATCTAGAAACATAGATCTCTCTCTCCCTCCCTCCCTCCCTTTATCTACAGTGGAAACTGGAAACATAAAAACAAACAACTATCTAACAGAAGTTATTCTTTCAAATCTGTTAAAATAAACCTTCAGCACATCTTCCTCTTCCTCCTTAGCAACAAGACAAAACTGTTAAAGAAAGCAACATCATTATGATGATCTAATGTATTTTCCTTTTTTTGGTAGATGTGTTTCGATTTCAAGTAAGGTTTTATACATTTGCAAAAGTTGAGGGTTAGCTCAAGTGGTAAGAGCTAGAGGACATAAAGATTGGGGAGGAGAAGGTCCAGGGTTTGAATCCTGGAAGGGAAGTTTGAAGGGATTTTCTAACTTACTAAAACTAACCACTAACATTTGCCTATAAAAAAAAGACTTAATTGCACTTTTGGTCCCCCAACTATTGCCTTCTTGCGAAAATCGTCCCCAAACTTTAAAATTAGCAAAAAATGTCCTCCAACTATACTTGTTGTTGCACTTTTGGTCTGTCGTTTGCCTTCTGTGAGAAAACTAACGTGAGAAGCTGATGTGGCTCCCTCACGCGCGTCTCAGGTGACTTTCTTCAAAAGCTTGATGACTGGACAAGTCACATGTTTCTCACGTAACTCTGAAAGGCTCCAACGGTCAACTCCCTCCTCCATCGTCTTCTTCACCATGGAACCCTTTTAGAGTCACGTGAGAAGCATATGACTTGTCCAGTCATCAAGCTCTCTGAAGAAAGTCACGTGAGACACGTGTGAGAGAGCCACATCAGCTTCTCACGTTAGTTTTCTCACGGAAGGCAAACGGCAGACCAAAAGTGCAACAACATGTATAGTTGGATGACGTTTTTTTTGCTAATTTTGAAGTTTTGGGACGATTTTCGTAGAAAGACAATAGTTGGGGGACCAAAAGTGCAATTAAGCCAAAAAAATGTATGGATCTTTGTCCAAAACAAAATGTATAATTTATCCTAAAGTGAATTAATACCACTAGTAGATGTTAGTGAGTAGCGTTTGAGTAGAGTATTGAAGTGTATAGGGGCCAGTTTGATACTTTTTTTTAGATACTTTTATTTTACTTAAAAAAAAACTTGTTTGATAAGAATTATTTTAAAAGTTAATCTTACTTGTGTTTTATTTAGATGAAATATTTTTTCCGCATTATTTCTTCATATAATAAAATAAGAATACTACTTCACTAAATTTGAAAAAACGCCTTTAAAAAAACAGTTTTGGAAAAACCAATGAAATAAAGAATACTAACGAAAGTGTAATATTTAACTCGATTTTCTTCGTCAAATCTTGCTAGCTCTTCGCGGTTGGCAGAATTGGAGCTCGCTACGTTCACCTTATGTTGCGGTTGTTGTCACGAACTTAGAATTGATGCGTCTCACAGTGGATGGAAGTTGGTTGCTTGATGCAAACAAGATGAGTGCATGAGGGGCTCTTTGTGATTCAAATGAGAGATGAATTTCAAACTTCTCATACAGTTTTGGCGAGGGGTTTCTTTCCTTGCGGAGTTACTCAATGGAGAGTTAGGCCTCCGTTATGTATGAGAGTTGGGGTTTCGTGATGTTGTATCTCTGTCTAATTGCAGAGAAGTTGTTGATGTTCTTACTAATGATATAAACCTTGATAGATACTCGCTTAAAGAGAATATAACAACAAATTGAGAGATGTTGGGTTGAGAATGATTAGTTATTTTCTCTCATGTTCCCCGTAATCTTAATTTGATTGTGGATGCGTCGACCCATCACACGTCTTGAGATGCAACTCTTTTGCTGATGTTGAAGTTTCTTTCCAATTTGATCCCTTTTTGGCAAGATCTTCTTGTTTAGTAACTTTCCAAGTGTAACAAAACAGAAATATGTAAGATCTTAATATCTTATCCTCGTTTGATGTTGTTTTTACAGGCTTCTATCCTCTCCATTCCAAAAATAAATAAATTGTAATAATGGGAAGTAGGAAAATATAGATTTAACCGATAAAAGCTTAAACTATAGTTTCTTTGAGTTTTTTTTTATGGAAGGTTTGAACACTTTGAACTTTTGAACTTTCAATTAACTGAAAGGGGACACAATGTCTGAAAAATACAGAGTCCTTTCCAACCTCTACCTATGCAGTTTGCTGGGTTTCTTGGTATAATGACAACATCCTAGCTCTTTGCTTACCCTTTCCTTTGAAACCTAACGTATCCCTCGCTGCTCAAATACATGTAGCAGCAACCATTTCAGCTACTTCCCTCGGTGCATAGACGGTGATCAAACCACATCAATCACATAGTTTCTAGTCCACCACTGCATGCCAAGAGAACCCCGTACCTTTCTTGCCTATGGACAAAATCATAAAGAGCATTTTATTTTTATACTTTATTTTTAGGGTTAACTTAGACTATAGTTAAACTTTGCATCAAATTCAAATCCTCCTAGACTAGTGAAATCTCAGTTGGTGGACAACTCTCATCTAAAAGATTCCTCGACGCTTCTATTTAGGAGTGAGCTTCTGCTGCCCCCAACCCCCCCTGCATGTCACTGACGCACTATCTTGTAGTCCAGAGATGGAGAGATCTTTGTTATATTATTTTTGTAAAAAATAAAACTATAGTTTAAATTGAAAAATATAACTATTTTTTTTTGGTACATAGAAATATAACTATTTTACCAATACATAATTTTTAAATTGATTTTGAAATCAGGTCAACATAAAAAAAAATTGTTTTTCTATGCAGAAGAATTAATTTTCAAAAGAAGAAAAATTAGGATTGAGTTGAAACTTGAGAGGGGTGACGTGTAAAGGATCCAGATTCAGCGTCTTCCTCCTCCTTCCTCCGATTCTTTCTCCTCCGAGTTCCGGCCATGCCGGCACCGTAGCAGCCACACCAGAACGACAGACACCGCGATATCAAGCCCATCAATGGCGGAACCCGCGTGTGGATCATCACCCTCCACCACCATGGACCCTCAAGCTCAAATTCCCAACGCAATTCCCTCATCTTCAAACCCTACAATCCAATCCCCTTCTCCAATCTCAAACTCCAACCTCGCCCAGCAACAACAACAACAATCCCCTTCACTCCCTCAAATCCCACAAGACCAGCTACAGCAGCCACAACAGCAACAACAGGCGCAGGGGCAAGCCATGAATATGAACCCTAATGTCTCCACCTTTCAACTCCACCAAACGCTTCAACGCTCGCCTTCCATGTCGCGCCTCAACCAAATTCAACCGCAGCAGCAGCAGCAGCAGTTCAGTGTCTCCAGGCAGCAGCCGGGACTCTATGGCGGACAGATGAACTTCGGTGGCTCTGCCTCCGCTCAGCAGCAGCAATTAGGCGGCGGCGCCAATCTGTCGCGGTCGTTGATGGGGCAGAGCAGCCACTTCCCCATGTTATCCGGTGCCGGAGCACAGTTTAGCCTATTGTCCTCGGTATAAATTCACTCGTTTTTGATTGTTTTTGCATTTAGCTTTGCTATAATTTTTTACTGTTGAAGTATCAATTGCATTTGTCTGTTAGGCATAATCAATCAAGTCTTGTTATTATTGTTTTACTATTTTATGATGGTTAGAATGATATAGTTCATCTTTCGAGAATCTGCATTTGGGATACCCAGATTCAGAGCTAGTGAAGTGTGCAGTTCAGATAATTTAATTCTTGACGGTATGACATGGTATCAGACTCTATGACTAAATGATCCGAAGCTCGATCCGTGTTGCCCTATTATTCTAATACAGAGTTGTCAGTTTGTGGCCATGGCGTCGTGGGTTTTGGATGGGTGCACAATGCCTACTGTGGCCATGGTGGTGCTGGCCTCCATGGCGTTAATGTGTGGACAATGCACAAGCCCGCCTAACTTGTGCTCAAATTCAACTCTTTATTAATATAACGGGGCAATAGTAACTGAACTCTAGACCACTTGACACTTGGTCATAAAAGCTCTGATGCCACGTCATATTGGAATGGCAACAGCTCGACAAAGCTTATTCTGTCAAGAATTGAGTCGGACTCTTCACTGACTCTGAATCTGGCTATCACTAATGCAAACTCTCTAAGAGATGAACTGCATCATTATAAGTAGCATCACTCGACAACCAAGATGACTCTACTTGGGGATTAATTTTTAAAGAGGTATATCATTTTGGGTGCGGGGTGATGATGGATTTTGATTAATTCATGCATCAACACATTTCTGTTAACCAATTATAGTTGAAGATAAAATAATTTCAATGCTAGTTATAATGTCTTCTTTAATATTATTAAATGTATCTTGAACTTTTGATTGATTGTGCCCAATTGACACAATAATCATGCAAAAATTGCTCAGTGTTTTTTGTTTACGAGATGATTTTATAGCTTTTAATCATTGAAGTATCAGTTGCATTTTTGTGCCTTCACATTAGAAAAGTTTTTGACAGAATTTATGTTTTGTATAGCCGAGGCAGAAAGGTGGGCTAGTCCAGTCCTCTCAATTCTCTTCGGCTAATTCTGCCGGACAACCACTGCAAAATATGCAAGCGATTGGGATGATGGGGTCGCCGAATCTCAGCTCCCAACTAAGAGCCGCTGGAGCCCTTGCTTATGCTCAGCAGCTCCGGATGACTCCGGGCCAAATAAGGCAGCAACTATCACAGCAGAGTTCGCTTAATGGGCAGCAGGTATAATCTATTTTTTTATGTTTTTTGATCTTCTTTTAGGGAATTATGAAACATTAAGCTTGGCGATCTTCTGCATATATCTTTGAAGAACCAAGTTGTCTTGTGCAGTTGTGCTGACATGGTTTAGATCTTAAATGTATATATGGTCTAAGAGCTACAGTATTTTTTACACTGGGACATGTATTGCACTTGCTCTTTTACTGTTTTACAACAGTCCACGCTCCCAGATTGCCAAATATATAGTCTCTTTTCAACATCATACCACAATTTGATTAGTTTTGAGTAGAACATTTAAATGGTCATTTTTCTACGAAGTCTTAATTTAATGTTTGAGTAGAACATTTATCCTACTTTTGCTGTTCTTCATTTTGTCTTATAATTTTGGATGGCCAGAATTTAGTCATTCTTATTTCTTTGTAATTGCAGGGTAAAATGTAAAATTTTATCTTTCTTGTGGGATTACCTTTTTGTCTTGAGAACACAAGCATGGCATAAAACCTTCCAAATTGCCTACCACCTTCCATTTTATCTCTCTCTTGTACTGTCTGTCTGCATTCAATTCTTGTCCATTTCAGATTCATAGATTACCAATGATCTAATTCATGGTGGACATTATCTTCCCTGAACTTCTCAGCCTGTCTTGTGTTCACTCTCTGATTCACTTTCATTAGCTAACCAGTCTTATTCTTTTGAGTCTCATTGAGGTGCTTTTTTTCCAGCTTTGGTCCACCTCTGGAAGTTGGATCCATTTATTACTTCAGATCCATATTTATAGGTTTATAACCAATCCTGTAAGAAAAAGGAAAATAAGCAAAAGGACAGAATTGAAGCATGTGATTTGCCACAATGTCATGGGGGGTGATTAGTTTATCCTTTTTCTTTTTAGGGAAATCCCTTAGATTGACAACTTGAATTAATTGATAAACATTGACCATGTAAAATATTTAAATTGTTTCCATATATATTAATGGTTGATAAAGACAAAAAAAAAATTCATCCATAAAGTAGTTAAATGTTGTGTCTCTTATCATTCATTACTGATGCAAAAGCTAAACAAGTTTTTTCTTGCATTTAAAAATTGGTAGGGAAAAAGGAATATGAGAATAATTTTTTGATGTTATAATGAAAAAGTTACTAATAAATCTGATACACTTAAACTGTAACTAGAGTTCCTTATGTGGAGTAATATCTAGAATTACTGTAGTTTAGGTGTGCTTCCATTTGTATATATTATCTTTCAAAATGAATTGAAGCGTGATAGAATATTGACACGACAGTGCTGTTGAATGCAGGTTCAAGGTTTACCAAGGTCGTCGTCCCTTGCTTTTGTGAATTCCCAGTTGTCTGGGTTGTCTCAAAACGGACAGCCTGCAATGGTTCATAATTCTTTAACACAACAACAGTGGATGAAGCAAATGCCACCAATGACTGGCCCTGCTTCACCATTACGTCTTCAACAACATCAGAGGCAGCAGCAGCTGGCTTCATCTACTCAACTTCCACAAAGCTCTATGACCCTGAGCCCACAGCAGTTGTCCCAGGTGATGCAGCAACAGAAATCAATGGCACAGCCTCAGCTGCATCAGCAGCAGCAGCAGCCGCCTCAGCAGCAGCAACAACTTATACAACAGCAGCCACAACAACAATCTCAACTACAAGCATCTGTTCATCAACAACAACAACAGCAATCCCCGAGGATACCAGGGCCCACAGGCCAAAAAACACTTAGTTTAACAGGATCGCAGCCAGATGCTACTGCATCTGGAACTACTACACCAGGGGGAAGTTCAAGCCAAGGAACTGAAACAACAAACCAAGTCCTCGGGAAAAGAAAGATACAGGATTTAGTTGCACAGGTTTTTTCTTATCTTTGAATTTTTCTCCAAATCTTTGTTTAATGGTTCTATTTTGAATTGTAATTTTCTGTCCTTCAGGTGGATCCACAGGGTAAACTGGACCCTGAAGTTACAGATCTTCTTTTAGAGCTTGCTGATGACTTCATTGATTCTGTAAGGATTCTGATGTGCTTAACTTTATTTCCTCATTTTGATTGATGCATATATAGTGGGCATGCTAAAAAGGAGGTCATATGTCTCACACATCTTATCTAAATATCTCACATGGAAATATTCTACTTTGTTATTAATATTTTTTTAACTATATTTGAAATTCATAGTAATGAAGTTAGTTTTTTCTATTGGAAACTAGAGAGGGAGATCTCTCTCTGGGTCAAAGGTGGATGTCATGTGGGGGGATTGAAACCTCAAGCCCAGAGCAAACTAATTGAACTGGATCAGAATCAATAGAAGAAAAAAATAAAATTTATTTAAGGCAAACTCAATCCTAGGCTCCTAGCTCAAGTATCACATTGATACAAGAACAAAGATTCAGATGTTAATACAAAAAGAGATTAGAAAACACTCCTTCCAGGTATTTGAGACACTTGGCCTCTTCCACTACTGAAAACTCCCGACCATGGTTATCAAATTGAGATACGTATCGTGTATTGTAAGACCCTAATCTCTGAATGGTGAATCGTATCGTTTAATGTATCGTAGGATGCATATACAAAAAAATTATGCACAAAGTTCAAGTGCTTAATCCCTAAAAAAAGTCAATAATTGCAAACAGTAGCAATAAAATAAGGAGAGGAGGAACCAAGCTGTGAAAGCAAGAGAGGGTGGTAGACCAAGCCTGACAAAATAAACAGAGGTGGGGGATCAGCACTCGAGCACCGATAAAAAAATAGAAGTGGACGATTTGCATCGTTAAAGGGAAAAACACATCAAATCACGATACATATCTCACGATTCATGGATTCTAACTACCATGCTCCCGACCAAATCAGAAATACCTCACTTACTATTCCTCTTCCCTATTTATTTCAGCCCCTCCTTTATTTCTATTTATTGTCTACTTAACAGTTACTAACTCCCTACTTCCCTATTTATTCCTCTACCTCCACCATCTATCAATTGTAAATCCTTGTGGTTCAAATCTTCTGTTACCACTCTTCCTCCTCTTCTTATTGTGATCCTTCTTAATGAATTGATTATTACTAATCATACTCCCTCAAAAGTTTCACTGGCAAAACTATTCATGCCATCCCCACACATTTTCCCACCATCCCCCAATTTTACAAAACCCAAAAATACCCCTAACTCTATACTCCCCTGCCATCCCCTCACATTCTAACACAGCTACCGCACTTTAAAAATGCGGTATGGTTTTTTTATGGTAACAAAGCTACCGCTTTTTAAAACGCGGAGTGTATTACATTCAACATTTTAAAATGCGGTAGCTCTGTTGCCATAATAAAATAAGTACCGCACTTTAAGCTGCGGTATGCATTTTTTCCATTGAAAATACAAAGAAAGTGTGTAGCAGAGTGATGTGCATAGTGGTCTTATCATATTTAATATTTTTATATTTGGCAAAAGGTGAAACCATCATCACGTCACGGATTCATGGTGCCTTTTTTTATTTTAAATTGTAATTTAAGTCGTGCGCCAGTGCCACTTACATACCGCAAATTGAAAAGTGCGATATGTATTACAAAAAGTAACTCAGCACTTACAAAATGCGGAACAGTTAATTGAAATTGTATACCGCATTTTAGATTGCGGTTCATAACTTTAAAATATACATACCGCATTTTAATTTGTGGTATGTAAAATGTTGCAAGAGCGTTTTGGAAATGGGATGGTGGCATTATGCTAGGGGGTGGTATCAATAGTTTTGCCCAAGTTTCACCTTGTCTTCAAGGTGAACTTCTAAGACAATGCTCCTTCATCTATGGTCATGCAGAAACTCATCACCTTCTCATTCTGATAAACATTCCTCCATTATTAACACATGAAATTGTTTGTACTTGCATGCATGACTTTGATGGTATTTCTCATCACACCTAAAATTAGCCCTTTCTTGAACTTCTCCTGTAAACTTACCTCTGAAAGTACCCCCTTATCTGCTTCCAAGAGAACTTTTGAATCTACTAATTGCTGAATACCTCACTGATTCTCCTGCTTTGGCTAATTTGTATTTCTGAATCATTCGCCTCCTTCTTGTTGGCTAGTCTGCTCAAGGAGCCTCGAATTAGCTTCATAAGTCATTGTTTTGGATAAAGGATAGCTTCGACAAGTTGTCCCTCCTTGACTACTTGAAGAGAACCCTCCCTTGGCCAGTGCTCTTTTTTATTCGCCAATCATTTGGGCATTGTTCTTCAAGTCTGATAGTGTAGTTGCAGGGTGTATTTCAATTCTGTTTCAATTTCTTCCCAGCAAACCATTCAAGAAAATCTCCTTAAGATATTTTTTATCAGTACTTCACAGGGTACACATACTGCTCAAATTGCTCCGTGAATTTTTCCACACCGCTGTAACCCTGGTAACAGTTCATAAGGGTTCTACATCATCGACAGTCGAAACCTCTGGGTAACGGCAGTCTTGAACCCCTCCCGAGATGGTTTTTCTGTGCTAGATTCACCATTGGAACCAAGTCAAAGCTCTTCCCTGCATAGCCGTCATTACTAAGCCTTTTACTCCTCCAATACATCTTTAACTTGGAAATACCTCCACAATCAACTGACCCACCCGTAAGCATCATTCCCCTGGAAATACGGATTTCTAATCTTCTCCATCGGTCTTCTTTCTGACCACTGAAGTTCCACCCACCAGTCCCTCTTCCTCTATCTCTGTTTTCGGATGCCCCTGAAGTTGCTTTATTTTCTGGTCCCCTTCCCAAGGAATGCACGAGGCTCTCTAGGATATCTTCCATGTTCCCTTGATGCCTGGCCTCTTGAAGCTCTCCATATGTTTCTTGGAATTACCTTGATGCCTCCATCTCTCTTCTCCATGTTGCAAAACTCTTCTCCAAAGATTCCAGCCGTCCTTCCATTCTCTTGCACACCATGAACCAGCAAGACTCCTAGATTTGGGAAGCTCTGATACCAGTTGATAGAACTGGTTCAGAAGTAATTTGAAAATAGAAAATTTTAAGACTAGACCCCAATCCTACAAGAACTGAGATGGAACTGGCAGAATGCAATAGAAACAGCTTCCAGGTATTTTGAGAGACCTGAGCCCTTCCCTCTAGAGTAACTCCAAACCAGCTCAAAAGTGTCATTATTCTCCTTCCCTATATAATGAAGCCCACTTTTATTACAAATTATTGTCCACTGGACAGTTATGAAAACTTCTTTATCCCTATTTATTCTCGCCCCTCTTTATTATAAATGATTGTCAATTGGGCAGTTAATATTATGAATGACTAACGGGTGGTTTCCTAACAATATACTTCCCCCCTAAAGATTCACCCTTCCATATTGATTTTATCATAATTAGACTTAGCTAATAAGCACGCATGTTCATTTTAGTTTGAGCTAGCAAGCAGACCCTTGCCACTGAAGATCAGGGGAGGTAACATGTGAGCTGAGGCTCACCCAACATGAATGAATTAGTATTCGAGAAGTTGATAAATGGAATGATTTTATCATAACTAGACTTAACTGATAGGCATACATGTTAATTTCAGTTAGAGGGATTGATAATTAATCTTTAATGAGTCATGCTCATTGTTGATAGTATGATCTGTGGCTAATAGTTGCACGACTCATTGAGATGTAATATACATCTACTTCAGTACTAATTGTGCTTGTTATGGTGATGGAGAATCCTTTTTTCCCCAGTTTTGTATATAGTAAATGAGTCATACTGAAAAAAGTGGGAACGTTTTGAGTTTTCCTATTAGTGCTTATATGATGAGTGCGCAATTTTTATTTAATGACAGTGATGAGCTGCTTTTTCAATCAATAACTATTTTATCAATTATCATGCTAAATGTCTTCTATTCTATTTCTGTGTTTTGCTGCTAATATCCATGGTCAATGATTTAGTGTTTTAGACTTTTAGGTGAGATTTTTTTTCTCTTTTTTCAGTGCAAGCTTATCTTTTTCTTATATGCAGGCAACTACACATGGTTGCGTTTTGGCGAAACATAGAAAATCATCAACATTGGAGTCCAAGGATTTATTGCTACACTTAGGTATGTTGTGAATATTTCTTATTTTCAATCTAGGCTCCTTGAAAGAAGAATGATCTATTACATATTTCAAACCATGGTTTATCTGTTAGACTAAAGAATTGTTCACAAGATTTACCACTAGAGTATTATTGGCTACTGTAATTGATTATATAAGAAAAAATATTATGTTATCTGAATTGTATTGGTTAAAAGTGATGCAAGTGATGTATCGTAATGCCATTATGGTTTTTGTCTGTGTAGTGAAATCTGCTCCCTGATCTGAATATTGGGGACTCATGTGAAGAGGGGTGGGGGGAAGTTATATACTGTCTATCTTTTCAGTTTATTTGTCTAATAATATGCTTCAATCCTTTTCTTTCTAGTCCTCTTTTAGTTCTTTCCTGACCAGGGTTTCTTTTACCTCAGTTGTTTGTGCTTGTATTCTATGTTCTTTGTTTGATCTACAACTCTCTGTTAGCAGAGTGATAAAGTATTGACTCGTAATTAATAAAAATCGGATTCCAATTGATATTTGTATCTCAGATTTTCATGGTCAGATCTAATACACTTAGTAGAATACCCCTGTTCCAGAACGCAAATAAGATTAATATGTCTAAAGATGAAGTGGATACTGGATGTTAGTGGTTACTACTCTCCAAAGTTTATGTCAAACGATAATATGTATGACCTTGATGCCTACGTATAAACTGATGTTTTGATAATAAGTAGGAATTTCATGGGACTGGCTGCTTGATGTTGTCGCGAAGTTTTCCATCTTTATTTTGGGTCTGTCTGTAATCAAAAAATGACTTGTTTTATTTTGGGTCTCTCTCCCTGCTTTTTGTTCCCTTCTTTTATTTTGAACATTACTTTGAATATCATTAATTATTTGAAGCTTGGATGACGTATAAAAGATCATATCTTGAAAGCTTGGATTGATAGCATTCTATTTTTTATAAATCATATTTGATAAGAATGGACAACACAGCTTTGCTGATTTACTTGTTTGTTTCCCATGTCACTTATGCAGAAAAGAATTGGGATCTCACAATTCCAGGATATTCAAGTGAAGAGAAGAAGTACCAGAGCAAACCTGTGAGCACCAAATTGTTTCTCCCTCTTCCCCTTCTGCCTCCTTTTCCTCAAATTAAGAAAGTCAATATCTTATAATAAGCGAATTCTTACTGCTATGCTTAAACTCCCTGCAGTTAAATGACCTCCACAAGAAGCGCCTAGAAATGGTAAGTTTAAAGGATTCACGCGAATGATTGATCTATGGATGAAGATCATCTGTCGCAAAATGATGTCTCATTCCTTGTCCCACCAATGAGATTGTGCCATGTCAATTTAAAACCACTCATGTAAGGTTATAAATGTCATATCCAAGTATTTTTTTAATTGACATGTCATAATTCATTGGTTGGGACAGGAAATGAGCACCATTTGGAGAAAGAGGATCTCGATCCTTGATCTAATACGCTTCTTCCATTGGACAATTATATAATTGATATGGTTTTTCATTGTTTGCTAACCCTTCAAGCAGATTTGCACATTGATGGAATCGTCACACTCCGAATCAAGCATTAACAGTTCTAAAGAGATGAGTAGGCAGGGCCTTCCTAACCCTGCGAGTGCCCACCACCTAGTAAGACCCTTGAGTTCGGAGCAGTTGGTTTCTCATTCAACTGGTTCTCAAATGCTTCAGCCGATGACAAGGTTTTAATGTGTCTGGTTCTGCTGCAAAGATTCTTGGGTTCATCATTCTTTTTTTCCCCTGTAACATATCACTCTCCCCTCTTTTTAAGTCGTTGTCTATTTATATCTGGTTACTGTTAGAACTAGTCAATCTAGTCCAAGCGATGTATAATTTACTGTAATCAGTATTTATCTTTCTCAATTTCAAATTTGCAATGAGAAAATTACTGGAACCATTTCTTAAGATTTGAATGCAAAAAACATGTATATATTTACTCCATAGTCAGAGATTTCGCTCTTTTTTCTTTTCTGGTCAAAACAGTTAAATTTCATTCAATTCTTCAAAGCTAGAAGCTATACAGAGCTTGGCTAGTGGCTAGAATTCAAAGGCCTTGTTGTATACCATCAAATATTTTAGGGTATTTTGAGGTTTTCGCGTCCATTTAAAGGTCTTGTAAATTGTAAACAAGTCATTTTGCCCGGCCATTCCTCCACGACCTCCCACCATTGGTGCCATCATCGCCACCACTTTCAGCCACCCATCCCTACCTCAGCCAATGTAACCGATGCATTATGAGCTAAAAATAATAATGTGTGAATAAAAAATAGAACCTACACATGAAGGAAAAACTGGAACTTTGCACGTTTCTGAGCATGCATATCTCCTACTAAGTAGAGTTTTCTTTAATGTAAAAAATCTATGAATTATGTTGTTTATCAGCTTATGTTCATGAACTATATTTTATTTTTCCTTTGTATTTGAAAGATGATGAGGTTTAATCAGTTTATGTTCATGTTGTTCTCTTATGTACATGTTTCTGGGTCGGATTTTTAGGTTTTTTGCTGGTTCGGTGCTCACATCGGGTTTTGGGTTCGGGTAACCCGGAACCCAAGGGTTTGAGTTTGAGTTTAACTTTTGCACCCATATTGAGTTTGGATTTGGGTAAGTTCGGGTTCGGGTTCGGGTGTGAGAATGGTTAAACCCGCACCCACGGGGCCCCTTACCAACCGTACATCTTGTGGATGATACTTAAGTGCACAAAAAAAGAATATTGTAAATAGGACATTTAAAATGAGAGAGAAATATTGTAAATTTTGAAACACTAATTCAATGTAATTAAAATTTAGAAAGAATAACAAACTCATGCAATTATGAAGAACACCATCTCAAGGTTTCCTTAAAAAAAGGGCTGTAATGAAGTCTACCCTACAAAGCCACAACCCCCCAAAGGGTTTCCAATGCATGAGGGGCTTAATATGGAAGAACAGCACTCAGTTGTTAGTTGGTCCCCTCCAACTCCAAGGAGTACGGCACGCAATACCCTCCCTCATATTCAAATGGCTAGGCACTTTTTCTTTCTTTCTTTCATAATTTTTTCATGCATTAATAACTCTCATTGTGGTCCTTTTTCCCCACCTAATATTGTTGATCTGGGAAGTACGTTTTGCTAAGCTACTCAGATATGTAATAAAAGGCACTGACCAATTTTATGTGTAGTAGTTAGCTAGTGAATGAGTGTGTGTGTTTTTCAGTGCAAGCAGTACTCATCATAAGAAGAAGAGATATCAAGCAAAAGAACATGGGTAGACGTCCCTGCTGTCCCAGGGAAATCAATAAGGGTGCTTGGTCTCGAGAAGAAGATGAAGCCCTCTCCAGATATATCACCATTCATGGAGAAGGGAAATGGCAGAAGGTTGCCCAAAATGCAGGTACATGATCATGTTTTTTCTTACAGGTATCCTTTACAGAGAAAATCGTGTTTGAGCTCGGTAGAATCACTATGGACGACGGCAAATATCCCTCAACCAATTGTTTAATCAACTGGATCATCATGATTATTGATTCTCTATACCCATGCCACTGATTTCTATTCTAGTTCGTTCTTTTGATCCTTCAGCTTTTTGTGGTGTATATGTAAATGATGAATGTTAGTTTTGTTCTCAAGAAATTGGAAATTAATATTAATATCCTCTTTATATTATTTTTTGGTTAAAAAATTTTTAGGGTGAGAGGATGGCGTCTGAGTCCAAAGACACTTGATATTTAAGTTGAACTATGTATCTTAGTGAATAAATAATGTTTAGATATGTGAGAATAACTTTCTCTTTCACATTTGGATTTACTTCATCTCCTTCTTTCCCTGATTCTTAATTTTTATTATTTTTTTCTTAATTAGCTATATTGGCCCTTTTGGTTGTGTAAATAATAATATGTACAGAAATTATATTTATAAAATAGATTGTATAATTTATTTATGAAATGAAAATGAGAGATAGAACGATATAAGATAAAATAAATATGGGATGTAATGAAATTATTGATATGATAGAGAGATCATAAAATATAGTGTTGTATAGGTTTGAAGCGGTGTGGAAAGAGCTGTAGACAAAGATGGTTGAATTACCTTAAACCTGGTATAAAGAGAGGTGACATCTTTGAGGATGAAGAGGACATGATCATCAGACTTCATCGTCTTCTTGGTAACAGGTGATTTTTGTTTGTTTTGCTTTTAATTCTTGAGTAACAAGAATCTTAATGAAATGAATTTTAGGCATGTATAAGTGTTTATTCATAAATTAATCTGACCAGCTTAAGAAAATAAGTTCATGATACCTAATAGCTAGGTTATAAGCTAATTATATAAGCTTTGCATAGGGCTTGATTACTATAATTAAGATATAAACCATGGTTAAAGTTTCATATTTCACATTTTCCTTCATTAATTAATGATTTTGAGATCATTAATTAGCTAGAATTATGAATTTTGTTGTATAGATGGGCTTTGATAGCTAAGAGGCTTCCGGGACGAACAGACAATGAAATCAAGAACTACTGGAATACCAATCTGTCTAAGAAGTTACATAAACAGCATTCACTTCAACATAGCCAATACCCTGATCACAAATATTGTGAACAAGAGAAGATCCAAAGAATCCATGTAGCACCAGAAGCTCCAAGGCCTAGAAGAGTTAAGGCTTTTAAATACAACAACAATTTTATTTTGGAGAGTACTAATAATGGTTGTAAGTGTGAAAAGCGTAGCAGTGCTAGTCCCTCAAACAAAATAGAGGGTGGTGGTGATGAAGCTTCACTTATTGATTTCTTCATTGATATTGATCAAAGCCAAATGCTGGTTGCTGATGATGATGACTTCCACTCAAAACCAAATGCTACCTTATCTCCTAATTCTGATCACTGTAACCATGCTTCATCAGAGAAAATTGACTCTCTGGATGTAGAGCTCAAGAAGATGGCTTCCTTTCTTGGAATTGAAAATATATGATTGAAATTAAGGATTTATTGCAGCAGTGAGAGGACCAAGAGAAGAAGAAAAAGTTCAAATGCTTAGGGAGTCATAATATATAAAGAATTCTGTTTGGATACAAACTAAAGAGCGTTTATTGAAGTTTGTCTACTAAAAAAAGCATTAGATGAACTCCAATTAGTATTTTTTGTTCTGCATCCAAACTGGTTCATATATAGCCTCTGCAATCGCCACCAATGTAGCTTGATGGATAAATCCACGGTTTCTTTTTGTTTCTCTTTTTTTTCCCCTCTTCAGTCACTTAATTGGCTGTGAACTCAAGAACCCTTATCTTACTCCAAAATAACACAACCACAGATTGTAACATCTACTGTGAAGAAAATGTTGGATTAATCTTTACAATTCTCGTTTACCTTATATAAGTGGTTGGTTCTTTTATTTCATACTTGGTTTAAATAGTACATGTTTGAATCCCATTGAGTAATTTTGTAGGTTTGAATTTTGTGTATAGAAAAAACTTTTGTTGGGAGAGTTAGTTCCACAAGTATGTGAATGTCCAGAACTCGAATATAATTCCTTGACCCAATGTATAAGCTAAGTTTATCAGTTTTATAGCTCAATTAAAGAAACAATTACCACTACGTTGGCAAAAATAGGCAAAGCCTGTTTATGTTGGGGACAGTGTTACTTAGAAAATTATTTCTGCTTTCAAAGTATATTTGATCATTAGAACTACAAGAGTAAATATTATAGTTCGCACCACCAAGCTGGGAGGTCTCAAAGCCCTCTCTTGTATCTATGGTCAACAACAGGTCAAACATCTACAACATAGTGAATGCAGGGCTTTTATTTTGGAGCAACTTAATTAATTCACCTCTTTCCTAACATTCTTGTAGAATATTCTGAATGTTTCGTGATAAAGTAACCTCAAACTAGACATTAGTTTTTTTTTTTATAAGTAATGGACTAAATATATTGAAGAGAAGTAGAAAGGGTACTTCAACCCAATACAAGAAAATACAGGTACAAAAGGAAGGGATTAGTAGAATCAAAGGAGCCAAACTAATGCTCAAAAAGAACCCACCCCCACCCCCACCTTGGAAGCAAGATCAAAGAGAGAGGCCTCATTAAAACTTTACTAGGAAAAACCCCTTGGAAAAAATTAGACATTAGTTTCTTTTGTGACAGGCTCTGTAATATAAGTGCAACATACACAGTTTATTAATGTCCTTGACTAGCTCATATCCCATTTCATCTAAAACTTAGTCACTATTTCTTTCTTCATAAATATTTAGAGAAAAACTTTGTCTCTACTTCTTTCTTCATAAATATTTAGAGTACCACACATATTTTATAACTCTAAAGAAAAATCTATATTTTCCTACAAATCCTAACTCCTACTATTATATAAACTAAAGTATTGAAATAAAAAATTTATTTGGTATCTTGACAACATTAAAAGTACTATTCAATACTTTCTTTAGTTTTTTTTTTTTGAAATACAATACTTTCTTTAGTTACTCCAATAGGTAGGAGGATGAAGAATGGAAATTTACAACTAATCAAAATTTAACATAACAGTGTCATGTAAAGTTTTTACACGAAAGGATTTGATCTATCACAATGGTGCCATCCACTTCACCAATACGTAGCTGCCAATGTCATTTTTCCTACAACGATGCTTGCATTCACCAATTAAGCACATTGACAGTAACAAAGCAAGAAGAGGAACAATCAATGTGAAAGAAAATTTATCCAAAAAAGAACTTAGTTTGATTAATACTCTATGGTGTTCATTAATATCAATAGTCCCTACAACTGAGAATGGAATTAATTATTTCTTTTGCTCTACAACTATACAAGGGGTTTCTTTCCAATCAACCTATTTTACATGTCTATAGAGTTCATTTCCATTCACATGTAAGTCTCACACAACAAGAAAACATATCTATCTCCCATAATTACTCTGTAACCAACCAAGTTATAATTCGAATGAGATCTTAGGTTGGAGTATTTAATTTAATACTCAATGTATTAGCTAAAAGATAAAGTCTGACAAAGGATAGTTCAACTGAATTAATGTTTAAATTATATAACTTTAAATTGGACATTGTTTAAGTTTATAGGTGTTTAATTATCATAAATGGGACAAGTCTGAAGCAGAAGAATCTGCTCTGAACCATTGAATAAAGAGATTACTAAAATCCTTTATTGCATAAAAATGGGACAAATTAAACTCGCAAATATTTGGCTATAGATTAAGAATATTGGAAAATATTGATTAAAAATGCATCTTGATGTCCTGTTATTAAACGTATTTTCAGCAAATACTATTTCTTAATTCCTCAATAAAAACACCGAGGGCAAATGTCAGAAAGACAAAAAATACATGCAGATTAACATTGTGGAGGGTTCTAGCTGCTGATGGAGAAGACTATGGCTATCAGATTTCTGCAATAATTTAGGTGGTGCAAATCCTTTTCTAGCAAAGTTTTAGGCTATTCGCACGACGGTGAAAACTTCTCTTGATTTGGACTTCCCTTAGGTGATTATCGAGAGTGAATTCTATGGAGGCTACTCACTAAGTTTCTACGGTTCAAGATCCTTCTCATCCTTATGCTGAGGTAGTTGGGCATATTTGCCATAATAATTCTGTTCATGGGGGCATCTCTTTTTTTCCAAGTGGCTCAAATTTAGAATTTTTTTAATCCTTTCATCTCGTTGTTCTTTGTTTTAGGTTCTTTTTTTGTTGGTCAACTTTGTTTTAGGTTAGATTAGTCGAATTTTTCAAAAGAGCCACGTCTTGGGCCTTCAATACAAAATATTGGTCGGCCTCTTTAGTAGTCATGTTGTAATTCCTAGCCCATATTGAAGGTGTGGTGATATCTGAGCACCCAAAAGAATAGTAATATTCGACAAAAAAAAAAAGAATAGCAATATGCTTGATACATGAAAATTGACCAAATCCATCGTTCACGAAGGTTTACTTTATGGAACCTTGATCACCATCTCAAGTTGGAAGAATGTTGCAATGTTGTGAATTAGAGAAAAAGACAATGTAGAGTAGAAGAAACAAGTTATATATGCAGGGGCAAACCAGTTAGAATACAAAAAAAAACATCAAAACTTCGCTTCTTTGCAACATCTAGTGGAACCACATTAGGCTTCGTCAGATACGTATATGCCATTTTTAGTGAGGACTACAATTAGGGATTACATATATTTTAGGGACTCAAGTACAACTTTATTCTTTATTCTGGTGAACGAATAAATTTGGCCGATAGTATAGAGAGGGAAAAACATATTTAATTTTAACTCAAAAGAGAACTATAATCACACTATTTAAAGATGAGATTTTTCGAGCAACACATCCTAAACTTTGAATAAATTTAGCTTTTGAGTATTTTTTTTATAAGCCTAGATTAATGAGGAATACAAGGGGTGTCTCAACCCGTTAAAAAAAGCCAAACACTAGTAGAGTTGAGTTATTCACTCTATGAAATCAAGTAGTCATGCCAAAAGACGCACATGTGGCCCTTAGTTGTTTCTAGCTCTATGGCTTTGGTGGGTTTTTTAGTTTGCTTGGCTGGTTTGGTTTCTATTTTGCAGGTGCCGAACAGCTTAATATGATCCCTTGTCAGTTGATGCTGGCGATGTTTTTCGACTTTAATCAAAACCTTTCTAGTGGGTAAACATTTGTGGTTTTATCAAGGTGTTGGCTTCGCATTTTTAGTAATATCGACTTTTTCTAGTGGAGGTCGAAATTTGGATTATTGAAGGTTGATTTTAATCAAAGTGTGAACGAGCGTGCTGCATGGAAGTCGAAAGCTTCATAATTCGAATATTTAGTTCTTTGAGTTTTCGACTTGGAGAAAAAGCGGTTCCTTGATGATGATGACTTGAAGAACACGTGTTGGAAGCAGAGACAAATGAAGGACACTTGTAATGACATTGAAATTTTACCGTTAGAAGACAGTTATTTTACAAGTCTATAAATAAAAGGTTTTACATTGTAATCAGGGTACACAATTCATTCTACTCGAATTACTCTTAAAGCTTACAGTCGAATTCAATGACTACAACTACAAGCAATCTCAGAGGAAAAGAGTACGGATCTTGTGAAACTATTGCACTTTTCATCAATTATTACATATAAATAAAGTTTACCAATTCATTCCAATTTCGTATTGCTTTCTTTATTTGATCCTTTCATACACATTTATGTTTATTAAATCTTAAAACATCAACCATTTTCACTAAAAGAGCCTAAGATGACTCGAATCCAGTCATCAGATTAATCTTTGGATTCTCTATATGTTTTATCAAAATTTAGTGTAAACACAAGGTTTTTGAAAGTTCTTGCTATAGTGATTGGCTAGGTTATTGTACTCATATTGAGATGAGTTGTTTTTCAACATTTTATATATATATATATTATCATTTCATTTTAAAAAATAATATTATTATTAATATATTCTTGGAATTGTCCATATCGATGGGAAGAAAGTCGAATACAATCAGAATTACATGTCAGCAGATGTTCGGTTTTTTAGGACAGACAGGTAGTCATTCTATCTTCTCACGTGCAATGTTCTCTTTCTTGACCTCAATCGAAAAGCACATTGGCAACCATTAAAAATGTAAGCAAAGGACTCAATTGCCTGCGATTTGGAACAGAAAACCATGTGGCTTGTGAAGAAGTTGTACGTTGTACCCTGGATTGTTGTTTCTTGTCACTCCAATTTGACGTCGCTGCACTACTGTGAGATATCATATCATTATTGTGCGCGCCGCGTTCCAAACTTCATGATAGTGCATAGTTTGCTAGCATTTAGCAAGGTGGTAAGAGGCAAACTTCATTTTTTTACTTCATTTAGTTTGCAATGATTGAAAATAATTCAATCACGTGTCAAATGGACTATTAATTTAGAAAAGAAAAAAAGGACAAAAGAAAATAAAGGCTTTAGAAAAGCCACACCAAACGCATCAACTTGCAAAAGCGACATAACCTCAACTAAATGAGCACTCCAAACACTGAGAGCACTCGTATGAGTTGAACCAAGCTTGGCCAAATGATAAGCAACAACAGTTCTTTCACAAAGCATGTGTCGGGAATGAACAACCCAACTTCGACGAAGTAGGCTCTTGATGCTACCAATTATGCAAGCGTACTGATGAAGCGGAGGATGATTTGTGCAGTGATAATTCCTAAAGCAAGCAACGAGTTGGAGCTTTTCAATTAACTATTAATTAAAAATAACAGTCAAAACATAACACTTTTTATGAATATCTTTTGCGCTTTTATTTAGAAGCGAGTCTCTGCTGATCGATATCCTCGTTAGTATGTCATATGAAAGTCTTAGACTACAACAAGAACACACTAAATGTTCGGTTGAGGTTTATTTTTGATATTTTAAAACAGCTTTTTCCCCATTATATATGGGCACTAATATGATGAAATCCACAGTAAAATTCCAATATCTCAAAACAGAACCATAGACCTGCGTTCCAGGACCAGAAAACCGAACAGGACTACAACTTCATCTGGTCTCACTTAAATTTTATTTTGATTTTCAGAATCCAACAAACTTTCAAGAGCTCGAGAAAGTTAGATAGAAAGTAGATGCACTCATATGAGCCCATGAATGGCAGATGGAACACAATACTGGTGTATTTCTTAATTTGATTTTTTTTTTCTTTTATTTCAATTTAGCTATTCTCATCTTACAAAACGTGGGCAAAACTGTGCCCCCGCTAAAGGCACATACGAATTTGAAAACTAAATTATTGGTGGTGGATACCCTAGCTAGCTATAGCTGGACTTCAGGACCCGCTTGGGGTATTATGTGACAAGAAAATCTGAGCTCTCTCAATATCTTTGCTAATTAGGGCAATGTGTTGTCCTTTCATTTTTAATTATTTAACTAAACATTAATAATACTCAGACATAAGCAAACAGTTCAGACATTTAATCAATACTCTATTTCTTTCGATCTTTTTTCTCGAACTAATACTTCTTGCTTTTCTTTATATTTGTTGGATGTTTGTACTATTTTACAAAATCATTTTCCTATTTTAAAGTTAGTTATTACTCTCTCAATTTTACAAAGATTGTTGTTTTAACATTTTTTATATATTCTAAGATGTTGTTGTTGTTTTGTAAAATGAAAACTCATTTTCTAATTTTTTTCACCTATATCCTTATTTAATAAATGAATAAAGATTGGTGAACACCCTTTAGGTGTAGACCACTATAGAGATAAGAAGAGAGGGAAGATAAATAATAAATATGATATATAATGTGATGTAATTAGAAGAAAGAGATAGAGAAAAAACGGTGTTCTAAGAGGTTTGCACTTTTTTAGTGGTCTATATATTATTACTATTAATAAATTTCTCACACTTCTCACATTTCAATTAACTAACGACAATTATTTTCTATTAACTACATTCTTCTATATCATAGATATAATTTAATAGTTGCACATTGTATTTCTAAAATTAAATAATGTATTTTAATAATATTGTATTATCAATAATTGTCATCTTACTCTTTGTGTTACCATCTTAAACAATAATTTGCGAAACAGGGAGTATTTGTATGATATGGCGTTTACTGCACTACACAATCACATATTAATGATCAAGGACAATGCTAAATTGATCAATTATGATAAAAGAGAATTAAGCGCATGAAAAAGTTTTCCACAACAAAAAAAGTAAATTATATATAGAGGACATGACCAAACATTGCTCAACCTATGATCGATCTTTCTCACTGATCTTTCACACAGAAAACGCCTGCAGCACACTCAACACAACACAAGGAGATGGGAAGGAGTCCTTGTTGTCTTAAGGAAGGTTTGAACAAAGGAGCATGGACTGCTATGGAAGACAAGATTCTCACCGAATACATTCAGATTCATGGCGAAGGAAAATGGAGACACCTCCCCAAAAGAGCAGGTAAATGGCCGGGTTGTTATATCAGTTGGAGGTTTGTTTAACACACATTGCATTGATTGGTCTAAATATTAACTAATTAATATAATGGTTTCTTGCAGGTCTTAAGAGATGTGGGAAAAGTTGCAGGCTAAGATGGTTGAATTATTTAAAGCCTGGTATTAAAAGAGGAAATATCACCAATGATGAAGAAGAGCTTATTATCAGGCTTCACAACCTTCTTGGAAACAGGTACATTAAAAAAAGTTATTTTTCTTATTGAAAGTACGGGTAGTACTACATGTTTTGTTACACGACCGCCACAAAACTTAACTATTACTTTGGTTTCCACCTGCATTAGTTTCACATTAAATAAAGCTATGATCAAATAAACTTTTATAACAAGTGTACTGTATCGATTTTAGGTGGTCTTTGATTGCTGGACGGCTTCCAGGACGAACAGACAATGAAATCAAGAACTACTGGAACACCAATATTGGAAGGAAACTAAATCAAAGTGGTGGTGCCTCAAAATGCTCCATGACAAATTGTGGTGCACGAAGCTCATTAGTTCAACATGATCAAAACATCGTGAAAACAAAAGAGTGGCGTTGTCCTTGCCCAAATAAGGGTGTTGTCCAGACAAAAGCTACAAGGTGGACTAAAGAAATGATCACCACTCAGTTACAAAATGAAAGGGCTGCTGAGAGCAATGTTGTTGTTAATGATAACAAAATGATCAAGGGATCACCGGTATCTTCACCTTCTTCAGAGAATAACAATATTGATAATCCTTTGGATTTCATGGCAGATTTTGAGATTGATTGTGATTTCTTTACGGAGTTACTCAAGATGGATTTACCTGAACTATCTTCCTTCGGAAATAACATGCTGCAAGGTAATAATGGTAACCCTAGTACAGTTGAGTTTGACAATGGTAATTTGTCTCCAGGATCATCCGATGAAAGTCACTTCCCTTGGGGTGATTCTTTATATGATAGTACAGGTTTTGATTTTCAATCAGTGGCAACTTTTATGGAGTTCGGATTGGATTGGCTATGAAATAGGAAGTTAAGAGAGAATGAATTCAGGGTGTGTGTTTTGGTCTTTATCGGGTGTAAAGACCGTCTCAGAATTTCAACTTGTGTCCAGTTGGTCTTTACCACCAGACCAGCATGTTCTTGGAAATTCAATGTGTGTTTAGATTATTATTACTATATATATATTCTTCTTTGTTCAAGGTAATGATTATGATTTTTTTTGTTGATCTTTTGATTGTAAAATAAGCTGATGTTGCAAACATTTTTCTTATCATTAAGTGCTTGTTTGAAAGTTCGTTCAAAATTACATGAACTAATGTACTAAATGATAATTGATTAAACTCTGTAGCAAGAAGTTAATTAGTTAATTGCATCTGCTTGGTCTTAATTTTATTCTTCAGCCGCTATATTTGTATTTTTTATTTTCCTTTATTACACCACATTTTCTCTCTTCAATTCCAATCACACTTTGAATATTGGTTTAGATATCTGCATTATAGAGGTTTATAAGTCATTCTCCTTTGTTTTCATTTTCTTTGTAATTAACAAATAAATGATAGTATTGAGGAAAAGAAGTTAGTTTTGTCTAATATCATCTTAACCTTTTCGTGTCCTCCGGCTTCTCCCATTTTCAATGTAAATAATGGATCTCTGCACCCTGCCAACTTATGTAGTAAACGATGCGAGGAGAACATACACATTAAAAGGAATTGAATCATCAGGTATTGCAATTTGGACTAAAAATCTTTGGCTGAACATGAAATTGTCTTGGCCAAAAAGGAATATGTCCGATTATGTCATTGTCTACTGAGATCATTTGTCCTATGAAAAGGAAATTTCTTAACTATGTGACACTTGTGTTGGCAAGGACTAAAGTTGTGTCATTTTCATAAAGATTTGTCAGAATATTATAAGTGGGCTACCAAAAGATGTAGTGGTTTTACCTCACTTTTCATTTGGATATAATTTAATTAGACAACCTCTTTCAAGAATAAAATAAATTACAGGGGAGTTGCATCATGCATGTTTTCTCTAATTTTATTTAGAGGGTTGTGTTACTTTTTAAAAAATATGTATATAAATTTTAGAAAGGGTTAAATATGTTTTTATCTCATATGGTGGGATTTTCTTTCATGGATTTCAATTCTTTGGATTTTATTATATGGCACCTTATTATATTAGTTTAGGTGTCTCTCATTTTATATATCATGCATATGTTTGAGAGAGTTTGTTCTCAATGTTTCATTTCTTAAAGTAAGAATGTAAGATACGGAGGCGTTTACTATGGACCACTTTTTTGTGGTCTATAGTTGCACCACCTCCCTTTTGACCTGTTATTGCAGGTTTCCCGGTTTAAAAAAAAAATAAAAATACATATTTATTAATCACAAAAATTAATTAATTTGTGATATTTATTAATTAGTTTTAACCTTTTCTTCTTCATGACCAAACCTTCAATTTTTTCTTGGCACCACCACCGGCGCACGGCGGCGATGTCGCCGGAGAAGAACCGAGGGCTAGTACCTCTTCTCCTCGTGGTGGGGATCATCGTGGTGGTGTTGGTTTCTTCAAAGGCCAAAAGAATCGGCTGGAAAAGCCATTTACAAGTGGCGGTGGTGGCGGCCGGCGGTGGTGGAACGACGATCTGACTTGGGGGTTTTGTTGCGGAGGGCGAGGGGAGCATTATGGTTGTGGTGGTTCCTTCATATGACTCGTGGTTTGGCCGGGATCGGAGAAAGAAAGTCGCGGTGGTGGTGGATGAAACAAGGCCTGCAACAACCAGATCTGAAGAAGAAGAAGCCATAAACTTGGTGGTGGTGCGGGTTATGGGTATTTTGATGATGATTCTGGGTTTGATTGCTGGGATTTGGTGATTTATTGGGGCTAGTCATTTGAGCTTAGAAACTTTCCGTCAGACAATGTTCGTTCAATCTCCACTCTCTCTGTAAAGTTCAAACCTTTCTGTCTACAATTTCTGATTTCAAAGTTACCCATTTCCTCTTTTGGTCTCTCCCATATTGTTTAGGAAGCTCAGAAATTGATTAGAAGGAAGTGACGGACCCAGGTGGTCTTCGCATCTTGAAGGTCTCAGTTTTAGATCTGGTTTTCTGCACAACAAGAAGGTGGATCCCAACAAAACCCCCAAATTCGGTATGGGTTACTACAGAAAATTCACCTTCTTCTTGAAGCTTTTCTGCACAAATCTTAGATATGGTTTCCATCTTCGTTGAATTTTCCTTCCTCTGCACTTTCCTTCATCGAATCATCGTCATATTGCTTCGATTGGGATGCTTATGCTACTGTTTCGTTATAGATTTATACAATTAGTTAATTGAATTGCAGCAAGTAGTAGAAAACTACGCGAGGAATTGGTTGTCTCTGAGGAAAATTATGTTATTATATGATGACCTACAATAATAAAACAATCCATCATCCTCTTGCATTTGTCTTGTTTCAGAGGGAGGTGCCAAAGCTTGCAGCCTTCGATTTGTTGTTTGATTCAATAGTTAGTAGTAGTATAATTGATAGTGTTTACTGTTTAGGATTTGCTAATTGAGGATTAATGTGTTTGACAATTTAGGTTAAAAGCTAACTTAATTAATCTAATAATTAATTAAAAATTAAGAAAATATATTTTTTTTTATTTTTTATTTTTAAAAACCTGTTATTCTAGGTCAAAAGGGGGTGATGTAACTTTGCACCACACAAAAGTGATCCATAATAAATTTTTCCGTAAGATACACTTATTCTTACATGGAGCAATCTACAAGAAAGGCAACATCAGCTGACAGCTAGTCTTGGACAGTTGAGGAAAGGTATGATGAGTACTAACAAAAGAAATTACTATGACAACCATTTTAAAGGAATGAAGGATAAAACTATTAGTCTCAAACATATATTACTGAATTCTAGTTCATGGTATATAATCATCACCCATCTTAGTGTCGTTGCACTGCCATAGGCCCATAGGGACCTTCATCGAAGCCAACATCTTGTATGTACCAGCAGCTAATAAATTTCCTGCAAAATCCCTGACGATGACCGTCCTAAAAGCCCACCGCATGCACCAGATTCAGAAATAGCAGCATCAACTTTGACCTTATATTCACACCTTGAAATGGCGGCAGAGCCCAGCCATCAACAACCATATATTGTAGCTAGCTAGTATGTGTTAGAAGAATTATCAGCGCTATGGTATCATAATAAGTAGACTAACAAGTTGAATCATGCAAATAACATATTACTCCCTCCGTTCCTAAATAACTGAAACTTTTTGTTTCTAATTATCTGCCACTTTACAAAGTTTAAGAGAGCATTAACTATATTTTACCAATTGTACCCTTCATTTATTGGTAGTAAGAAAACTGAAAAGTTAGAATTAATAAGAGAGATAAAGGGTATAATAGGAAGTTAGATAGTAGTTTTAATAAAACAAGAACATTAATTGTTATTTCTTAATACTTGTCAACAACCTTAAAGTATCAGTTATATTGGAATGAAGGGAGTAATTTGTTTAGAATTCGTTGAGCTGTAAGCATTTGTTGTTGAAATCCCCATATTTTCTAGGTCAACCATATTTGCCCAGATAATTGTAAAATTTACACATTCACTGCTCTAAAAATGGGTAATTTTATAGTCAAAATTTAGCGTTAGTGTCGGCTTAACCGACGCAAAGTGTAAAAAAACTCACTCGATTTTGGTGTTGGTTTGACTGGCACCACTTGATGTCAGCTCAAATAGACGCTAAAAGCATTAGCTAAAGTAGTGTCTGTCTACCATCAGGTAGCGGTCGTTGTCGACCGACGCTATATATATTACCGACCATTTTAGTGTGGTTGTGACTAATGTCATCCTAGTCAACGCTAATCTTCATTGATATCCCTGCCCTAAATTCCTTACAAGCCTCTTTCTCCCTTAAACATGTACTCTCTCTCTCTCTCTCTCTCTCTGACAACCTTCTTGCATCATACTTTTGCAGCCCTCGATCAACCTGCATCCAGCGACGCTATGACCCTTATCCTTGGCCATTGATCCTCTCCCTACCCTCACCATCTCTTTGGCAACGCCACCTGATCTTACCCATCCCTTCTCCCTCGTCACCATCACCTTCTTCCTTGACCTCCCCCTCTCCCCACACACGAGATTGTCCTTCCTACTCGAGTCGCGTTGCCTCCCACCCCATTGTCGCACACCGCCCCACTATCACGCTGTCACTGCATTCACTACCTTCCAATGGATCTACTAGTGTGTTCATAGGATTTGTGAGTTATATTCTTCTTAATAGATTTTAAGTGCTGATTTTTGTGTGAGTTTAATTCTCTATGTTGTGTGTGTTTTTGAGAGACATATCAACTAAAATATGTTATGAATTGGTTTCCATAGTGGAAAGAAGGAGATCCTTAGGCACGAGCGACTAGCATAACTACTGCTAGTATGCTTATCTGATTTTTGAGTTTTATTTTGTTGAACGAATTAATTTTGAATTATGATTTGTATGAGTTTTATTTTAATTACTAGATTGTGGCATTGATAGACGTATCGAAGAACACAACCTTGTCTTTGTACAACAACAAAACTGAGTTCGAAATAATTTGACTATAAAAACATACACACAATATGTAAGGGACGACACACAATATATGAATAAAAAAGAGACCAATCTCAATATGAAAATAGTTAAAATGGGCTATGAAAGATGGAAAATGATGATTATTATTATTATGGGTAAATGGTCACATTGGTCCCTGGATGTTCGCACCGACTTCAGAATCGTCCCTGGATGAATTTTATTAGGCTCGCGGTCCCCAGATGTGGCAAAAAATAGTCATATTAGTCACTGACGTTAAAATCCCCATAAAAGTCAACATTATCTTTCTAATTTTCTTTCACTTTGGTCCCTTTCTTCTTTCTTCCACCCTCTTCACCCCCTGCTTCCATCATTTTCACCAAAACCCACCCCCCATCATGCTTCAGAAACCCAGAATGTAAACCCACAATCTTCACCTCCTTCATCTTCATCGTGTTCATCTTCACTTTATTCATCTCCATCCCCTTCTTCCATCATCTGCAGTTTCCAACCCATTCTCCACCGTCAGATCTCGACGTCGACCTTATTCGTCTTCCTCATCGCCTTCAAGCACGCGCCCATTTCGGAGGGGATTTGGTAGAATTGGGGGTTTAGGGTTTTGAGGTGGAAGTTGATTTAGGATTTGGGGGTGCTGGAAGAAGGAGAGAGGAGGAGTGTGCCTTGAGAAGAGGAGTGGAGAAGGGGGTGGTGGTGGTGGCGATTCTTCTTGGTTGGTTCTGGGTTCGAAGCAGACGAATCGGGTTTGGGTTTCTTGAGACCCGACATGAAGACGCGAAGTTGGGTGGCAGATTTCAACAATGAAGCGGTGAACTAAGGTTTGTTGGCTGTGGATTCGGTGGAAGAAGGGTCCACCTCTACTATCTTCCGCTTGAAGAACAAGTGGGCATGACCAAAAAGGAATCAAGCTCTCTCCTTTGCAACATGAATGCATCGAAAGTGAGTTCCAAAAGGTGAGGAATTAGAACTACACATGCAACAATGAATACTTCATCATAGAAGTTGTGTAAGGTTCTAAATCAGTGGGAGAAGCTGAAATTGAAGCCCAATGGGTAGTTGAAGAAAAATCACAGTGAAGATCTGGGTTTGGCTTCAATTGCACATGTGAAAGAGAAAGAAGAAACACAAAGAGAGGAAGAAGAGGGAACGTAAGAGGAAACACATAGTGGAAGAAGAAGAAACACAGCGATGACTCTAGTAGGGCATGGGGTGGATTAATGAATTTGATTTTTGATGATTTCTGGGTTCAAGACTGTGTTGCTATTGTGATTGAATTGGGAATTGAGTTTAATTTGGGGGAGAAATTAATTTTATTAATTAAATTAGGGTTAGAATAAGGGGAGGAGTTTTTGGTGAAGATGATGGAAGAAGGGGATGAAGATGAATAAAGTGAAGATGAACAAGATGAAGATGAAGGAGGTGAAGATTGTGGGTTTACATTCTGGGTTTCTGAAGCATGATGGGGGGTGGGTTTTGGTGAAAATGATGGAAGCAGGGGGTGAAGAGGGTGGAAGAAAGAAGAAAGGGACCAAAGTGAAAGAAAATTAGAAAGATAATGTTGACTTTTATGGGGATTTTAACGTCAGGGACTAATATGACTATTTTTTGCCACATCTGGGGACCGCGAGCCTAATAAAATTTATCCAGGGACGATTCTGAAGTTGGTGCGAACATCCAGGGACCAATATGACCATTTACCCTTATTATTATTTATGTTTTAGTTTGTAGGACAAAATTAAATTAAATATTTGTTTGAAAAAAGAAAGAAGGTGTATTGCATAGTTGGGACACTAACCCTAAACTTTGAAAAGAATTAAATTAATTTAATTGCAAGGCTGCAACTCTTGATCAAGCAGAGAAGGCAAAAGGGAGTGACTGAAGAAGACCAGAGAAAGTGGTTCTGTGTTCGGCGAACGGAGATCCATGTCGGTTGAATCGCCAAGCTCTGTTCGTAAAGGTGAATGAATGCTCCTTCGCGAATCAACCCAACTTTTCTTTTTTTCTTTTCTTTAATTGAGTTTTTGTGTTTGCTGGCAGTGGTTGTTCATCTGAGAGCTACCGGTGATGCTCCGATTCTCAAGCAATCCAAATTCAAGGTCAATATTCCTTTTCGAACTTCCCCTCCCCTGTAATCGTAATCGTAATCGTAATCGTAATCGTAATCGTAATCGCTCAACAATTTGTTAATTCAAGCCCCTTTTCTTTTCTTGCTTTCCTTTTTTCTATCATACCAATCGTTATATGCTTTATTTATTTGTGAGAATGCAGAATTGAGAGCAAAGTAGAAAAATTTAGGACTGTACATGAGGAATACCCAATTCAGACTCAAATCTTATATCGAAGGAAAGAATGTGCTTAAACCTAGAATAAATCATTATCATGTATAATTAAATATTATCATTTACCTAGACTTAGTGGTGAAATGAAAAAAATTACATCAAGTTCGTTATCTCCATTTTGTCAAGTTCTCCATTGAAACAATGACAAATGGACTTTATTTCTAAAAGTAAATGATATTTATTAAGACTTAATTGTTAAATTTAAAAAAAAAAATTAGACACATGTCACTACATGATTGAAGAACTTGATCCAAAGGGATATAAGGAACTTGATGTAAGTTTTGTTCTTTGTTTTTGTTTGGGATAAAACTTATATCAAAGTTCTTTATATCCATTCTATCAAGTTCTCCAATCATGGAGTAACATTTGTTTAATTTTTTAAAATTTAACCACTAAGTCTTAATAAATTTCATTTATTTTTAGAAATAAAGCCCATTTGTCATTGTTTAAATGGAGAACTTGACAAAATGGCCATTAGGAACTTGATGTAAGTTTTTTCCTTTTGTCTTTGTTGTACAGTGTACTTTTTAATAATGCAACAAACAACAATCAAGAATATCCCACTTAATGGGATTGGCCATTTGATATATGCTATTGGGCTCTCTCTAACACCAATTTTTTTTTCAAAGTATTTAGATTATGTAGTTTACCCTGAAGTTTCTGAGATTGTCTTCTGTCCTTTTAGACCATATACATTTTATTCTCTGTAAAGTTGAGACTGCCCTCTAATTTTCATGCTGATAAGGGGGAAAGAAGGGTGCAGACTTTGTTCTGCTTGTGGATTTGTTGTGCTTAAAACTAGTATGAATATACAATGCGCCCTTTCTGACATATGGAAAATGCTGGTTTGAGGTGGATGGTTATTAAACTCAATAGCTTTAAACTCATGTTTGAAAGTTGTTATTTTGAGGAATGCCTGCAATTATATATTGAGCGTAATTTGATGATGTTTATTCTTATTTCTTGAAGTTTAGAAGAATTTGACATATTTATTTGACATGGTAGATAGCTGGAACTGATAAGTTTGCCAAAGTGATAGACTTTCTTCGCCGACAGCTCCATAGGGACACATTGGTAAGCAATCACTATGTATTCTACCCCATTTAGTTATCTTAAGGTTCTTCAGTCTCAAATTTTTTCCCTCTGTTTATGCAGTTTGTATACGTCAATAGTGCTTTTTCACCAAATCCTGATGAATTGATCATTGATTTGTATAATGTAAGAAATTACTGTATCCTTTTACCCCTTAATTTTTATATCTTTGTTGAATGTACGTGATGCATATTTCTGATTCTGGTCCTGAAGTTATTAGTGATAATACTTATGATTGGTGTGGATGAAAAATTGTAGGTTTATGCCTGGTGTTTTTAGTGCACGGACTGGAAGTATAAAGATAGTGATAAAATATGTTAAAATTTGATCAGTATTCGCTAAAAGTTGCTTTAACCTATTTGTAGATATCTTCTTTGTTTTGTAAAATAGATAAAAGGCATCTTTAGCTCTCATAAGTTAGTTTCAACCACGAAAAGGGAATGAAAGTCAGGATTATTGTAAAATCTTGATTAAGAAATCTGGTGTCCATTTTCAACCACACAAAAATTGCTATAGTAGTCATTATTCTGATTACTGTGTAGACTGTTTTGTTATCACTTCAAACAATCTATCTTATTATGCAGTTTATTTATCACATTGTGTCATTAACTTATTTCATTCCTCTTGTGGGCTGCCCTTACTTTTCAGAATTTTGGTTTTGATGGCAAACTGATAGTCAACTACGCTTGTTCCATGGCATGGGGCTAACTCTGAATGATGGTTGCTGATTATTGGAGTGAACTTCACTCACTCACTTGCATATACTATAAAAGTACACACGATTTCTTTATAACTTGGAAGATTCTGACAAATACGGAAATGGAACAAAACCAACACGGTAGGGACTCTTCATGATTTTGGTTTGAAATGTTTTTTTGGGAGTGTCTACTTTTATAGCAAATTGGAATCACCCTTCTGGGAATATTCATGTCATGATAGTTGTGGACTGACAATTATTTAGAGACTCGTAGTGCTTGTTGAATCCTTTAGTTATTCATTCTGTAATAATTATTATTTTGATGTATATAGCTTCGGCCAATTTTTTCTTTTTCTTTTTGAATTGTACATCTTAGTAGTAAAACTTTTGAAACTTGCTATCTGTTCGTTGGTTAGAACATCTCCCGTGGAGATCTTAAGTTGAGATCTTAAAATAAGAGATGGATCTAACAAGAACTTGTCATTGGAGTTATCCTACATGGCATGAGATTTTTAGCAAAAGCTTCCTCTTGGAGCTGTAAAATTTTGATTCAGTTGTAGATTGTGACTTAAAGAACAAATTAATGAAATTATGTGTCCTTTGAGTTTTGCAAATTTGCACCGGCTTGTGTCACTTAGATAATAATTAAGCGCTTTTATGAAAAAGTGTTTATTAACATAAATGTTTAATTAAGTTGTTTACATAAAAAAGGTTGTTTACATAAAAAAAAATATGATTAATAGGATATGTATTTTGCCTTCTTTGTCTTTCTCTCTGTTAAGCCAAAATTAGAAGCATTACAATTATCGACACCATGGTACAAAAAAATGGTTTCTCGACAGAAGGGGTTGGGCGAAGCCGGCAACTCAGCACACGATGTCCCCCAAAGACAAGTTAGTAAAAAGCCATAACTCGACACACTCAGAAGATGAAGAAATCTCGATCATCTCAATGGAAGAAGCAGTTACCGAACAATAAGCAACTGCAAGCACGTGCGTACACCCACGACGCCACGAATAGCAACGGTTGCCCACGACTCAGAACCATCCACGTGGCAATAGAGTCACGTGCGCGAAGACCATCGGCTAAACGTGGGGATGGCGCCAAAATTCAAAACCCACGAAGCCATCGTGCATCCAAAGAAAACCGCCAAGAACATGGGCAGAAAGAACAATATAAATAGAGGAAGCAGCAGCAGAAGAGAGGGTTCCCAACTGAAAAAACTCTGAAAATTCACTAAAAGCTCTAAACGTCCGCATCAATGAGACTTCGAGAGCAGAACGTGATGATGGAGGAGTATGTTGCAGAACCAACGCTTTGATTTCCTTGCATTTCAATTCGTTAATTTCCAGTTTTTATGTGTAGCTTGTTTTGTCGAAATTTGCTTTCATGTTATTTTGGTTTGCTTGACTATTTTGTAATCGACTCATATTCAATAAAATCCAGTTTCGTTTGAAGTTGTTTATTGTTGTCGAAAACACATCCGTCCACACACTACACTTTGGCAAAACGTTTTCTCAAAAGGACCCTGAAATCTAAACTTCCTTTAGTCGAACTAAGAGGATATTTGTTTACCAAAAATCCGTGTAAACAAATTGGCACACCTGGTGGGACCGTTTTTGTGAAGACTAAGTTTTACAGAAGCGTTTTGTGTGTTTTGTTTGCTGCATGCTATTTGGTATTTGCTACTTGCCTAGATTGTGATTTATATGCACCTGAGAAGTGGTAAGACTTTGAGTATGGCAAGCAACCGAGGAAGAACCTCCCCTCAAGGATCTAACGTGGGTAATCAGAGTAGTCCCGGGGGAAGTAGTGGTAATAATAATGAAGAAGTGTCTACTGGAATGGGGCATGGCACCAGTATGCCAACCTAGAACGTGGCAATTTCTGCAGTTGCAGAAATGCCTGTATCTACATCAGTACAGGCACAAATTGTTCCAACGATTACGAGGGACATGCCTTATGGTATGCCTACATCTATGATGCAAGGCATACAAGGCACGTATTCGACGTTCCCTGAAAATGTTCCCCCATTCAGCATACCCCCTTTTGGGGCAAATGGAACAATGTTAAACTTGGGAAGTCGAGTTAGTCCCCCTATTCCTGTATCTAGTTCACAAATTTATTTATCTACAGGTATGAATAATGGTTCACTTCAAGCCATTAGGCAGCAAGTAGATGATAGTAACCATGAAATGGTTAACATGCTATCTCGACAGATAGGTGGGCTAATCAACCCTGTGCTCCAAAATAATAATGCCAATAATCAGCATTTGGCACGACAGATGGATCGTTTGGCGACAGCCCTGGGGGCACCAGTCGAAGTCCAACCGGCACCAGGGATTAACCAAATCCCGTTGCCTAACTATGTCCCTGCCCCGGTGCGCTATCAAGCGCCGCAACACCAAGAGATGAGGGCAAACCCTTTGTACGAGGCAGTGCAGCCACCATTGCAAAATGTGTATATGGTAAGCAGGGAAGAACACGCTGATGGTGTGCTAGAAAGAATTCGACACCAGAACGCTGGGGGGCAACAAAATGTTGCTGCTGTGGTGGAGCAATTGTTGAACCAACATGGTTTCAACGTGGGTTTCGCGAATAGACCCCATTTTGTGTCAGCCTTTACAGAGGAAGTTCTCGAATCAGAACTTCCTCGAGGCTGGAAGGTCCCCAAATTCACTAAGTTCTCAGGGGATTCAGGAGAGTCCACAGTAGAACACATAGCCAGGTACCAAATCGAAGCAGGAGACTTAGCCATCAATGAGAATTTGAAAATGAAGTACTTCCCGAGTTCTCTAACCAAAAATGCATTTACCTGGTTCACCACCCTCGCTCCTAGGTCAGTCCGTACATGGGCCCAGTTGGAAAGAATTTTCCATGAACAGTTCTTTAGGGGAGAGTGCAAAGTAAGTTTGAAAGACCTGGCTAGTGTCAAAAGAAAGCCAGCAGAGTCTATTGATGATTACCTAAACAGGTTTAGGATGCTTAAATCTCGATGCTTCACCCATGTTCCTGAACACGAGCTAGTTGTCTTAGCCGCTGGTGGTCTAGAGTATTCTATTAGAAAGAAGATCGACACTCAGTATATTCGAGATATGTCTTTGCTCGCAGATAGAGTGAGGCACATCGAAATGCTAAAGGCCGAAAAGTCAGAGGAAAGGGCCAAGACTACTAAGTGGCCAAAAAAGGAGAAGGTAGCGTACATAGATGCGGATTCAGTAGGTCAGAATCCATGTGTCTATCGAGAAGTCCCTGCGGACGTCGATTTGAATGACGTCAATCTGGCTGAACTTCAGCCAGGGGATCCTTATGTGTGTAAAGCATTGAAACCACGTGAAAACAAACTTGGGGAGGAAAATCCCAAGAACACGATTCCTGCTGTAAAAACTTATACTTTTGATGTGGCCAAATGTGATGCAATCTATGATATACTTGTGTCTGATGGTTTGCTTGTGGTCCCCAAAGACCAAAAACTTCCTTCTCCTGAACAAAGGAAAGGGAAGAAATATTGCAAATATCACAACTTTTTTGGTCATTGGACCTCACAATGTGTTCGTTTCAGGGACCTCGTGCAGGGGGCATTGGACTCAGGAAGGCTCAAGTATGACGAAAAAGCCAAAAGTCAAATGAAGATTGACTCCGACCCACTGCAGGTAGCTGAAGCCAACTACGTGGAACCTTTCTACATTGGCATGGTTGACATTTCCGAGAAGCTGAATCTGGGCCTGACACTCGAGGAGGCAAAGGAGGAAAACACGGCTATCGAAGAACCAGACGTCGTGAAAGAAGTAAACTTGGAAGAGGTTTACCCCAAGGCTGGAGAAACCCTTGTCGAGTTTCTATCCCGCAGCAAAGACGGCGAGAGAGAGGTTATGCTGTGCCCTCGATGCAGCGCTGTTTTCGACAAATCCGCAGCCAAGGCCTATCAAGATTCAGAAATGAAAAGGCATTATCAGAGGAAGGCTCCTGTATCCAGGAGACTGAAGTACCCTCACGAGGAGTGGGTCGAAAGAGACCAGGAACTCGATGGCCATAAAGGCCAAAAAACAAGCAGTAAAGACAAAACTTACCTCCCCAATGCTGGATTGCCAAGAAACCAATGGTTCAGGCCAACGCCTCCAAGGCCAAAACCATACCCTAAGTGGCAGAAAATCGACTTAGGCCAGGGATCCTCTTACATCAACAATTCTCGTGTGTCACGAAGCTACTCCTATGGCTCTGAGAACTACTATGCCCCTGAACAGATGACCAGGACTCAGTTCAGGCGTTTTTTGAGGAAAAGGAAAGCTGAGAGGGAAAGAGGTGGCAAGTTCCGTTCACTATGGGACATAAAGCCAGAAGATAACTCTCGCAATGAACCTAGTGTGGCGTCGATTATCAACCAGCTGGATCACGCCATCAAACAGGGAACAACCATACCACCAAATCCAGCTAAGGAAAAAGGGAAGGATGTCGTCGAGGATGAGGATGAAGACATGCTCGAAGATTTCGACGACAGTGAGGGAGAAGAGCTCAACATCATCTGCATTGTGTCCATCCTACCTGCAGAATTCGATAGAATATCAGAGGTCACTGAAAGCGAGGAAGACTACTATGTCGACGACGAACCAGATGACAATCCTTTGTGTTATTATGTGATGCAGAGAGGATCCGTCGAAGATGAAAGAGCTATCTTCCAAAGGCCAACCGAGCAAATGAAGAGCCATTTGAAACCGCTATTTGTTTGGGCCAGAGTCGAGGAGAAGGGTGTTAACAAAGTCCTTGTCGACGGGGGAGCTGCAATTAACCTCATGCCCGGATTTATGCTCAAGAAGTTAGGAAAAACTGAAGCGGATCTAATCTCACATGACATGGTACTTTCCGATTATGAAGGAAAGACAGGTTCTTCCCTAGGGGCAATCATGTTGAACATAACCGTATGAACAGTAGCCCGTTCCACATTGTTCATCGTGGTCCCTTCAAAGACCAATTACAATTTGCTGCTGGGAAGAGAATGGATTCATGGCGTGGGGGCAGTGCCTTCGACCTTACACCAACGTATATCCATTTGGAAAGCTGATGGAGTTGTCGAAAATGTACAAGCAGATCAAAGCTACTATTTAGCAGAAACAAGCTGCGTTGGTAAGAAGAATTTCGAGAAGAGTTTAGCCACAATTGCTCCTTTAGACACAGTGGCTAGCCAGTACTTCAACCCCTACTCAGAGTACTCAGTAACGTTGGACCCCATCCGGGGCCTAAACCTCAATGAAGCATGTAAACCTGATGCCATGAGTGGATGACACAGTGATGAAGAGAAAGATGTCACTGATGGGTGGCAAGCCAATGATAAAGATGATTAATTCGAGCATGGCTCGAATTTCGGCTTACGCAGCCGAAAACAAAATAAGAACGGCCTTGGAGGCCGAGAGGATGGCCAAAGAAATGGCTATAGACGAAGCTAATGTCTCAATCCTGCCTGTCGAATTAACACCTCAGGAGGAGGCAACAATAAATAAGGATGACACGTGCATAGAAATAAACGAGCAGAGTGCTGAGAAATGCGGATTCGAGGACCTATGCAATCTGAGGCTAGATTGCATCTATGATGACGGCCCATTAGGCTTCGAGAAGCCAGTGGTCGAATTGTCCAAGAAAATGGAAGCGCAAGACCCTTTAGAAGAAATAGACCTGGGTGATGGCTTAGAAAAGAGGCCAACGTATATTAGTGCTCTCATTGACCCGGAGCTAAAAGACAGGATGGTGAAATTACTCAAGGAATTCAAAGACTGTTTCGCTTGGGATTACGATGAAATGCCTGGCCTCAGTCGAGAAGTGGTGGAATTGAAGTTACCCATCAAAGAAAACAAGAAACCAGTCAAGCAACTGCCCAGGAGGTTCCATCCAGATGTGTTGGTGAAAATCAAGGAAGAAATCGAAAGACTCCTCAGGTGTAAATTTATCAGAAAAGCTCGATATGTGGACTGGTTAGCCAACGTGGTTCCAGTAATCAAGAAGAATGGGAAGATGAGAGTTTGCATAGATTTCCGAGATCTTAACGCTGCCACTCCAAAAGACGAGTATCACATGCCTATTGCTGAGATGATGGTGGATTCAGCTGCAGGTCATGAATACTTAAGCTTGTTGGATGGTTACTCAGGCTACAACCAAATCTTCATAGCAGAAGAGGACGTGTCGAAAACAGCTTTTCGATGTCCCGGTGCCTTGGGGACGTACGAGTGGGTGGTCATGCCATTTGGGTTGAAAAACGCTGGCGCGACCTACCAAAGGGTAATGAATACCATTTTTCATGATTTTATAGAAACCTTCATGCAGGTTTATATTGATGACATTGTGGTGAAATCCCCATCAAGGGATGACCATTTGTTGCATCTAAGGAAATCCTTTGAGAGGATGAGAAAATATGGCTTGAAGATGAATCCCCTTAAATGTGCCTTTGGTGTTATTGCAGGTGATTTTTTGGGTTTTGTGGTGCTTAAAAAGGGTATCGAGATCAACAAAAACAAAGCTAAAGCCATTCTCGACACTAGTCCACCAACTAGCAAGAAACAACTGCAATCACTATTGGGAAAGATTAACTTCCTAAGGAGATTCATTGCTAACCTCAGTGAGAAGACCAAGTCATTTTCCCCACTTCTTCGACTTAAAAAAGAAGATGCGTTCCGCTGGGAAGCAGAGCATCAAAAAGCGTTCGATGAACTCAGAGTGTACTTGTCTAGCCCACCTATAATGGCACCACCTATAAGAGGAAAGCCAATGAAGCTGTACATCTCTGCCACGGATGGAACCATCGGAAGCATGCTGGCTCAAGAAGATGAAGATAGCAAAGAAAGAGCCATATTTTACTTAAGCAGGGTGTTAAATGATGCAGAGACTCGATACACCATGATCGAGAAATTGTGTTTATGCTTGTACTTCTCTTGTGTAAAGCTGAAATATTATATAAAGCCAATCGATGTAATGGTTTTTTCTCATTATGATATAATAAAGCACATGTTATCCAAACCTATCTTGCATAGTCGAATTGGTAAATGGGCTTTAGCCCTAACCGAGTATTCACTAACTTATGCCCCACTAAAGGCAGTTAAGGGACAAGCAATTGCTGACTTCCTGGCAGACCATACTTTGCCTCAAGAAATCATAACTTACGTAGGCATCCAACCTTGGAAGCTATTTTTCGATGGTTCTAGCCATAAGAATGGCACTGGGATCGGGATGTTCATCGTATCCCCAAGGGGCATCCCCACAAAATTCAAGTTTAAGATTAAGAGTAACTGCTCAAACAATGAGGCTGAGTATGAGGCATTAACATCAGGCCTCGAGATCTTGATAGCCCTCGGGGCAAAGAATGTCGTCGTAAAAGGGGACTCTGAATTGGTAATAAAGCAACTTACCAAGGAATACAAGTGCATTAGTGAAAATCTAGCTAGGTATTACACGAAAGCTAGTAATTTATTGGCCAAGTTCGACGAAGCTAGGCTAGGTCACGTTTCCAGAGTGGACAATCAAGAAGCCAATGAATTGGCACAAATCGCATCAGGATATATGGTCGATAAATGTAGGTTAAAAGAGCTTATCGAGGTCAAAGAAAAACTGAACCCCTCTAACCTCGACATCCTGGTCATTGACAATATGGCACCTAATGATTGGAGAAAGCCAATCGTCGATTACTTGCAAAATCTTGTGGGTACTACAGATAGAAAGACAAAATACAGGGCAATGAGCTATGTCATCATGGGAAACGAGCTATTCAAGAAAAACGTCAACGGAACACTACTGAAGTGTTTAAGTGAAGACGACGCGTTCATAGCGATCTCGGCCGTTCACGACGGGCTATGTGGTGCCCACCAGGCAGGAATCAAGATGAAATGGATCCTATTTCGACAAGGGATGTATTGGCCTACTATTATGAAAGATTGTATGGAGTATGCCAAGAGGTGCCAAGATTGTCAGAGACACGCGGGGATACAACATGTGCCAGCAAGTGAACTACACTCGATCATTAAGCCCTGGCCATTCAGGGGTTGGGCTTTAGACCTAATTGGTGAAATTAACCCATGTTCTTCTAGGCAGCATAAGTACATCATAGTGGCTATAGATTACTTTACCAAGTGGGTGGAGGCAATTCCTCTACAAAATGTGACCCAGGACACGGTGATCGAGTTCATTCAGAATCACATAGTGTACCGCTTTGGGCTACCTGAGTCACTTACTACAGACCAAGGCACAGTGTTTGTAGGCCAAAAGGTAGCATCATTCGCAGAATCTTGGGGTATAAAACTCCTAACCTCGACCCCCTATTATGCTCAAGCGAATGGTCAAGTCGAAGCGGCCAACAAAACGTTGATCTCCTTGATTAAAAAACATGTTGGTCGAAAACCTAAAAACTGGCATCAAACGTTAGGCCAAGTGCTTTGGGCTTACAGGAATTCACCTAAGGAGTCTACCGGAGCAACGCCTTTTCGACTAGCATATGGTCAAGAAGCGGTACTACCAGTAGAAGTATATTTACAGTCATGCAGAATTCAAAGGCAAGAGGAAATTCCAAGTGAAGATTATTGGAGTATGATGCTTGACGAATTAGTCAATCTCGACGAAGAAAGACTATTGGTGTTGGATACCTTAACCAGGCAAAAGGATCGCATTGCTAAAGCTTATAACAAAAAGGTTAGAGCTAAATCTTTTATGCTTGGTGATTACGTATGGAAGGTCGTCTTACCAATTGATAAAAAAGATAAACGTTACGGAAAATGGTCCCCAAACTGGGAAGGCCCTTTTTCAGTCGAGAAAGTGCTTTTAAACAACGCTTATTCGATTAAGGAATTAGGAGGTAATCGACAAATGACGATAAATGGCAAATATTTAAAAACGTATAAGCCAACATTGCATGAGATAAACATCGAATAAAGAAGTAAAAGAGAATCAATTGCCAAATGCGAATGTTTTATTGAATAGAATAGAGCATTACAACTATGGCAAAGAAATTTTAAAAAGGAGGGTTGGCCCTACAACTATTGTATCTGGCCCTAAGAGGCTCCATGCGCCTCAAGACATCTTCTTGTTGGGATTCCAGTCGCGATTTCTCCTGTCGAATATCCAGCTCTTCACGGGCAGTAGAAGAAAGCTTGTCCACCAAGGGTTTCAGAGCTCCCACATTCCCCTCGAGTTTCGCCTGGCTAAGAGCAGCCTTCAACTCTTCATACTCCTCCATCTTCTCATCAATCTGGTGTTCAGCAAAGAACACTCGAGCAGTAAGCTCCCGGTGTTCTTCATATAGAGGTACAGCTTCGTGCAGGAGGCCCGAGAACTCCTGAAGAGGAATTCTTACCGAGGCAATAATATTCCTCGAAAAGAGTTGGTTAATAAGCCCCGTAAGCTCTTCAGCCAAAGGGAGGAAAGAATGCAACTCCCAGAATAAGTCTTGATCAAAAGCCAAGTTCCGGATCTGGTTAAGAACACGACGGCTAGCCATGACTGAGGGGAGTTATGAAAGCAGGAAAAGAATTCTGGAAAAGAAACAAGGGAGAGTTTGGAGAAGTTACTGAAAAGGAGTAACAAAAAACGCTCCATTTATAGGGTAACAACCAAGGAATGCATTAATTAGTGGCAATCAGTTGCCAACTCTTCATCTTACGGTTATAGGCCATGCAGATTACCACCACCATCGTGAATAGCTTTGGCTTTTAATGAACAAAGACTTGCATTGAATCAAGAAAACGTGGTATAAGATTGCAATAAATTGGTTCATTCCCCAGAAACAAAGCGACGACTGTGTGAAGGGGTGCAAGGAAGTTTGAGCGATGCAACAATAAATGAATAGCCGTCAAAATAAATGCGTAGTGGAAACTGAAAAGACTTGGCAAATTAAACGTCAAATTATATGGCTTAGGTGCCAAAACCAGTGTCGAAATATTACACGTAATTGGCATCGAAAGCCATGGTTAGAATTGTGCCATCATTACATATTAATAAAAAAAAAAGAGTCCTACAGTAGGGTCAATCTCCAATTCCTTGATAACCTCTTTTGTCGAGATGATCAGAGCCTTGGAATCTTTAGTAAGCACGTCCAATTGATCCTTCACAGCAGGGCCTTCCTCGACCAAATCAGCTCGCTTTTCCTCCAGTTTGGTAATCTCTCGGTGCAGCTCTTCAAGTTTGATGTCGACTTCAGAGATTTCATCTGCGATCAAAACCTTCCTAGCAGTGAACTTCTTGAAGTCCTCTTTCATGGCTGCAACTTGAGCTTTACCAGCAGAGACTTTTGCTTCCTTAAAGCTGACAGCTTGACCAACGTCCTTGATTTGATGAAAGGTGGCCGAAGCATCCACTAAAAAAGATTGAAGGTTAGCCAAAGCAGCAGCCTGTTGAGCGTCGAGTTTTTGGCCAAGAAGGAAGACAAGCAATTCCTTAGCAGCATGGCTTGCTTGAGGATCAGCTTGGATCTGGTCGAGAAACCCATTGGCGAAGACAATAGCCTTCAGCCGACCCATACTCTCCTCGATCTGCTGAGAATTGGCTACCCCACTTGATTGAGCAGTCTCAGCAGTAGCATCAACTTGACGGGGTGGAGAGTCCCATTCCAAGGTGCCATCGAGGAAGCTATCCAAAGCTGCCAGCGGGTCCTCCTCAAATAAAGTGTCGAGCTTTTCACTAGACACATGAGATGAAGAGCCACCTTTGTTTTGAGGCGAATGTTGCACAGTGGCAGCCGATTTTGGAGGAGGCATAGGGCTGTCATCTTTGCCTGGAAGGGGCTCTGCTTCGCGGATGGGAGAAGTTGTACCCTGAGTCTCCTGCAAGAAAAACCCCTTTTATGTCCTTTCGATAAAGTAAAACGCATATTAAAGGAGTCAGCAAAACATGAAAAGTATAAAGATACCTGGCAAGCAGAGTCTTTGGAAGGGCTCGAGTTGGTGGAGCTTCTGGAACGGCGAGGAGACTTATGACGAGATTTGCTCCTGACCTTCCTCCTTCCCTCAGATGAGGGGGTCTTCTTAGCTGAAGATGCGGCCTTGGGAGGTTTCTCGACACCTTCAGTTTTGGATTTTGCAGGAATGGGAGCTGGGGAATTCTCACGGGATGGAGGATTGGAGGTAGAGTGCTCATGAACATCAGTCTAAAGGAAACAAAACAAACAAGAGATGACTCAGATTAGGAAACCACGGGTTAAAAATATCACAAGGTACCCTCGAGAATGGAGAACATACCTGAATGGCGGCGCCGCCACCACCCTCTTTGTCAGCGACTTCTGTTTGAGCATCAGATGCCAACTTAGAAGCCCCACTAGGGGTGGAAACACCAACCCCCTTGGCCCTCTTCTGACTGGCCGAAGCAACAGGCTTAGGTATCCGTTTCCGGCTCTGTCGAAATATACGTCAGCCCATAATCCAAGGAAATCGAAAAGGAAAAGGTAAAAGCATGAGGAAAGTACCTTGAGCTTGTCAGCAAGACTGACATCATCATCCTCATCATCATCATCATCATCCTCAATCACGACCGGGTGGTCCTTGGAGGAATGAGCCACTGGGGAAATAACTTGAGGAGCTGGTCGAATAATGACTTCAGCTGCAAACAAAAGAAAAATTAAGAAGTAAAACAGGAAAACCAAGGCCAAGTCGAAGTATTACCTTGACCAATACGCATGTTCAGCGATATGTGGTTGAAGATTTCGACGGGCACATGATACGGAAAGTTCCACAGGTGGTACTTAGTCCAAGTCACTCGCTTTCGAGGAGGTAGAGCTTGATTGGCCAATACATTTATGTTTATATGGTCAACCCATTTAGGCAAGACCGGTGGAAAAGCCAATGCAAACCTACTCGTAGGCAAAGACGGGAACCTAAAGCCAGTTTTTCGAATAACAAAAGATAGACCTTCCTCACCAGGAGGAACCACTAACTTGGATTTCTTGGCTTTAAGTTCCCATTTTTGCCTTAATACTTGAGCTGCTTGCGCAACTGTATCTCGAAGGCGAAGAGTTGGGTAATATACCACACCGAAGAACTCTTGAAAAGATCGAATTTCTGCCAGGTGCATACCTTTGGTCTTCTTCGGATCCTGCTTCTGCAAAAGAAAAGCATCTGTCATGCATTGCAGACAATCGACGAGGGGCTTCGAAATTTGAGCCCAATACTCAGACCACCAGGCTTTGAAAGCATTAGTGGCATAATATGAAGGAGCGTAAGTGAAGGGGCTCAGGTTGAGGAGTTTCTTGTTATAAAATTGAACAGTCTTGTCGAAAACAGAAACCCTCTTAATAGTTCCGGGGTACAGGACTAGACTCTTGTCAAATAAAGTGTTGGGTAGAACTTGACTAAGCCCAAACTGTCGAGAAACCAATTGAGGGTTGTAGCCACAAAGAGTGTAGTCACTGCTAGCAAAACCCACAGTTAAAACCCTAGGAGATAAGAGGGTCCTCCAAAGTGTGATATGGTGCTCCTTGGGCAACGCAGAATCAGAGGCATTAGGATAAGAATTCCTCAGCCAGAAAGGGCCACGAATAGCCTTGCTGTAAGGAGAGAAACTGGAACGGTAGTGTTTCAGCTCGAGAAACATGGTAAAGTACTTCCTGAAGTCCGCTTCGAAATTCGACGCATCATAAGCAGGGGTCAGGGTCTCGAGCCTATGGGCATCAATCCTGGTGTTAGAAGCAGTTAGAGGATTATCTTGTACCGGCAGAAGAGATTCGAAGACTGCATTCAACCAAAGTTGAAACAGCCAAAGTGGTCCAGCCGCATTCAGAGAGACGGTCTTGGTGTTCCGGATATCCTCGACAGCCTCATTCAGCATTTGATACAGGTTGCCAAGGACGAGCCTAGCCATAGCAAGTTGTCGACCCTCGTGAAGCAGATTGGCTAAAGGCAAAAGCTTGGCGGGTATGCGCAAAGATTTGGTGCAAAAGACATAAGCAGACAGCCAATACAGCAAGAAAGCGACATGCTCAGCATCAGACACCTCACCACTCTCAACATAATGGTCCTTAATGAATCGACTAAACGAAATGTTGTCAGTAGGAATCGAGATGGGTTTAACAGGAGCAGGTGCAGAATGATAATCATCACCAATGGGCCACAATCCGGTGATAGCAGCAACATCCAAAAGAGTGGGGGTGATCATACCAAAGGGAACATGAAGGCAATTAGTGGACCTCTCCCAGAAATAAAGTGCACTCAACAGCATAGCAGGGTTATACGAGATTGGAGATCTCGACAACTGAATCAAGTCGAAAATCCCTACATCCTTCCAGTGTTGTTTCTTATCTCCCTCAACCCTATCTAACCATTTCAGGTAGGCCTTGTCGTTAGCAGAAGGGTTAGGAGGGGGCCGAACGAAAGGCTCGTTTCGGGTCAGAAAGAAATGGCATACGGTAAGAGGGTTGAAATGCCAAAATGAGCTCCTCTCCCCTAACGCTAGGGTGAAATGATTCATGTTCTTCAGGGAGACTATTGGGCCTATCATGCTTCACTACTTTCAAAGGGCCCAAAATGGCGCGTAAAGTACCATTAACAGAGAAAGGAATGAGTACCTGGGATTTCCAGATAGCTCTCTTCTCTGCTTCGTTGGGAGGTTCTGGGATTGGCACGCGTTTGGACTCATCCAGCTTAAGCTCGGTGGCCAACGGAAGGGTTTGCTCAGGATTGGAAGCCATTGAAGGACGCAGCAAGTGTTTCAGAGAAGACGGAAGAAGATGAAGTGATGAAGTCTGGAAGAAGAAGTTGCAGGTTGGATGAAAGAGTAAAGCTTGAACAAGGAATACCAAGAGGGTATTTATAAACGGAAGGGGAAACGGAACCCAAGCCGCATTGAGCAGCAATTTATAAAAACTTTGGGTTCCAAGCGATTATTTTATAATTAATTCATGTCACCTCTCAGCTTTTTGGCATAGGTGAAATCATGGCCCTAAAAAGGCTATAACTGTCAGCTAGTGGAGAAGTCACCAGACGTTATGGCTGCCGATTGGACTTGAAGATCGAATGGTCGAGAGCACAAAGCATTTGAATCGTTGGAATTGAAACGGCTGCGATAAAAAAAAAAATGCTTGGCGTCTTTGAGCTAAAGCAGTCGACAACCAACATTTTTGGGGGGCAACTGTTAAGCCAAAATTAGAAGCATACAATTATCGACACCATGGTACAAAAAAATGGTTTCTCGACAGAAGGGTTGGGCGAAGCCGGCAACTCAGCACACGATGTCCCCCAAAGACAAGTTAGTAAAAAGCCATAACTCGACACACTCAGAAGATGAAGAAATCTCGATCATCTCAATGGAAGAAGCAGTTACCGAACAATAAGCAACTGCAAGCACTGCGTACACCCACGACGCCACGAATAGCAACGGTTGCCCACGACTCAGAACCATCCACGTGGCAATAGAGTCACGTGCGCGAAGACCATCGGCTAAACGTGGGGGATGGCGCCAAAATTCAAAACCCACGAAGCCATCGTGCATCCAAAGAAAACCGCCAAGAACATAAAAAGTATAAATAGAGGAAGCAGCAGCAGAAGAGAGGGTTCCCAATTGAAAAAACTCTGAAAATTCACTAAAAGCTCTAAACGTCCGCATCAATGAGACTTCGAGAGCAGAACGTGATGATGGAGGAGTATGTTGCAGAACCAACGCTTTGATTTCCTTGCATTTCAGTTCGTTAATTTCCAGTTTTTATGTGTAGCTTGTTTTGTCGAAATTTGCTTTCATGTTATTTTGGTTTGCTTGACTATTTTGTAATCGACTCATATTCAATAAAATCCAGTTTCGTTTGAAGTTGTTTATTGTTGTCGAAAACACATCCGTCCACACACTACACTTTGGCAAAACGTTTTCTCAAAAGGACCCTGAAATCTAAACTTCCTTTAGTCGAACTAAGAGGATATTTGTTTACCAAAAATCCGTGTAAACACTCTCACATTCTACATTTAAATAAAATTAGAATTAGATCTCCGTAATGCTAAATGTTGGCCCTCACTTGTGTGCATCAATGTTGACTTACTTCAAGTCATTGATGTATTTTTTTCATAAATTTGAACTATTTTACCATAAAAGATAGCAATGCACATGATTTCACCGACTTGGGGAATTTTTTTTTGTCTTAAGTTAGATGAACGGCTAATTACACCTCCATGGGGCGTAAGGTTATATATCATCTTGGGATTGATACTCTCAAGTCTCACCCTACATCCTAATTCTCACCCTTCTTTCTTTTTAAAATTCCAAAATTACGAGTTTACCACATTTCTCTTACCCGCTCTCACCTCTCACCTCCATCACAACATCTTCTATTGGGTTTTAGAAAGCCCGGTATGTTAAAAACATGTTACACGACATCTTCTATTGGGTTTTAGAAAGCCTGGTATGTTAAAAACATGTTACACGGGGTTTTGAAAAATACTAGGTTGGAAGTGGGAGAAAATAAACTACGTATGTCAAAAACTCATGATATGTTTATTTTGGGTGTATGTTTAAAAACTCGGTATGTAGGAGGATGTCAACATATGTTTCAAAGAGTATTTTAGGAACTTAAGTTTTCGACGAATATTTTCCGAAAAGCTTTATAAAAAATAAGAACCGAGAAGCATATGTGTTTTTTTTTATTCATTGGGTTTTAAATCTTGTTTGTGTAAATACACTGGGAACCCGGTAAACAACGAACCTAATGCATTATCGAAAGGCAGTAGTAGGGTTTGGGGTTGGACGGGAAACCCAGTAAACAACGAACCTAAGGGCATTATCGGAAGTTACTTTAAAGGCAGTAGGGTTTGTGGTTGGTGGAGGGTTAAAATCAACTCCCTATTATCTTGTAGGCTGCTTGCGGGTCCATAAGTCCACATTCTATCCAGTCCATAATAGGATAGCAAATTGGACTGATGAATGGCCTTCATGGCCATCGGCCCATATTATGAAAAATATACTATGCTCATATGCTACTATTATTTTGACCAAAAAAAAATATGCTGCTATTGTTCACTTTTGTTTGAGTACTGTGTTTGGAATTTTTCTACCATTTAGAATTAATTCTAAGTAATATTATTATAATTAACTTTCAAGTTGTGGAATTGATTTTGAGGGAAAAAAAAATCAATCCAATTATACTCCCTCCGTTCCAAAATGTAAGTTGTTTTAGAATTTATATCATATTCCAAAATATAAGTTGTTTTGCAAAACCAATGCACTTTTTCTCTCTTTCTTCCTTATATACCCTCATTTAATATTATATCTCTTAATTACCACCTTCAATTTTCACCTATCACAACTCTCACTATCCACTTAATCAATAATAACATTTCTCTCTCCTTAATATAACACAACTTTAACTAAGGGTATTTTAATCAAAAAAAATTATCAATTAATAAACTCTTAAACAATATGCACAACCTAAAACAATTTACGATAGGAGTACTATTTATCTACTGAAGGTCATCAACTATTCAACCATTAATCAGTCAAATTGCAGACTACCTTTATCTTGATGATTCTTTTATGATCAACACAAACATTTTTTTTTCCCCCATGAATCATGCTTACAGCTTACCACATAAGCTGACAAGCACATACATATGCATGCTTCATATTCAATTAATTCTAATTCGACCGTGTTCAATGTAAAATCCACAAACGGTTCAAGCACATTGAAGTAACTCACGACTTGTTGGTTGATATTCAAACAGAGTCTGCTGATTCATTTACCAGTACTGTCTGCATAGGCTTCAATGCATTGCAGCTTGATAAATATATAACTGGTTTGTTTGACCTATATATCCATT